>NC_046664.1:78763394-78770625 GCF_010883055.1 Belonocnema kinseyi | reverse complement strand
TGAAAATTAAAATTCGAAAATTTTTTCTAAAGCCTCCAGGTCGACTTCGTTTTCGCACGAAAAAATTTTATGTGCCCTTATTGCATCCGGACCCACAATTGTGAGCACATCGCTCTCTCGCGGAATGAACTGAAAAAAGGTTAGTATTTACGAATTATTGATAAACCTTTGATTAAATTTGTTATACTTGAGGTTATCTCATGTGACAAAAAATTATCATAAGAAATAAATATTGTGATTTCGAAATTCTTTTATAAGCGTCATTAAGAAAGCATACAATGACTTTTTGCACTTTAAAATTGCCTTAAATGACCAAAACATTGACGGCAACGTAAATAGCAAGCGGAACAATTCTCGAATGCCGAGCCGTCACAGTCGTGGGGGGGAAGAGCTCGAGCGAGAATTAGGGGAAGCGCCAAGGTAGATGCGGCAAGGTAAGTAGAGTCGACTGTAAATAATAACATTTGCACATTCGTTGCGAGTCAACAAATAACCCAGATAACAAAATGCGAGCAATATGAGACGCATTGTGCGTCTCATTTTGCATGCCAACTTTGTTGGGCGTTGATAAAGGTCAGTTCCAGGTAGAAAATATCCTTTATCGACATAACCTAGAATAGCACTGCGACACTTTTTTTAAACAAATTCTTTTAAACTTTCGTGTGACATTTTGCTTTTTAGGTAAGAATATTTTAGAATTATTATTTCTTACCCAAATTTCGGTAATTTTGAAATAATAAACCAGATTAGAGGGCCCATATTTGGGCCGAAGTTCGGTCAACTGTCGGATGCATCATGGTGATTTGTAGCTAACTGACTGCTGTATCCAGATGTGCACCAACCGCATTTTCTGGGTCGTACCGACCAATCTGCAACAGTTCTTCTGATGGTTGGTTCAAAGTTGGGCCAGAATTAGGCCGAGAGTCGGCTTTTCGCCCGGCATCACTTGAAAAAACCTTAGTCGGCCCAACTTCTTTCCCCTAAATCGGTTACCTAAGCAGGATTTACTTTAAGCCGATTGCCAAAGTTAGGCCAATTGTCGGCCCCACTATCAACCAATCAGCGTGCAGCATGATTCGGTCCCGCTTCAGGTTGCGCGTTAAGGTTTCTTTCTACTTTTGACGTCGGCGATTTTGACCCGCAAAAGCTATAATCATAACCTCCAAATGTAAACCTTTGATTATAAGTAATTCAATATACCTACAGGTTATTTCAAAAAGTATCACTCAAAATCCGGGAAATGCAAAAACATTTTTTCTTTAAAAAAAATCAGTTTCCTGTTTCTTCTTGTAGAGATAAGTTCTCATTTCAAATGTTTGTCTAATGGTGCCCCTATTCCAGGTGATCCACGTGCCGGACCATTTTTTTCTTCCGATACACAAAATCCTCCTGCCAGTTCTCCTCCTCCTTCCAATTTTCTTGCTGATGCCAGAAATAATTTTCTGATTGGATCTTCCTCTCATGCCGAAACTTCTCTTCACCCCAGGTCCCGCTCTCCACCAGACGTGTACAGAACTTCACCTACCAGGCTTCCTTTCTCTAACGTACTTGGTTATGCACTTGATCAGCTTGAATTCATTCGGCTTATTTCCTACAAAAATCCGCAACGGCATTTTAGACTTCGAAGATACACTTTTTCTGCGAATCAACGAATTGAACTGCTCGAAGGACCGCATAAGTATAAGCCTATACCAACTCAAGAACAAATTGTATTATCAACAATCGATGGGGACGTCTTTGCAATAATGGACAGTACTGATACTCTTGCTGGAATATATACACACAATCCTAACGTTTACTCTAACGTACGGGCAAAAATCAACATGAGGAACGGCAATGTTACCCCCCTGACGGCAGATGAAATCAAAGAAACTCCTGTAGGCCAACATCGCCAACTCTTACATGGATATAGATTAGAGCATGTAAACCTCAGTCATGGGTGAGTTAATTTATTTAAAAAAACAGAGTTATCACTCAGACACATTTTAAAAATAATTTCGTAGTCTAAATAACTAGAAATATATACTACGCTTATGTCTATCAATAAACATGGGTAACACATTAACACTAACGTGACTTTTAGGCACATTTTGAACCCATTTCCCCTTTTTTATCTCTTTTCAGATAAACTCACTGTCGTAGCTTTTTAAAATAAAACTATTACTTTAGTCACTTCTTATAATTAACAAAAACAGATGACCCAAGAAATACAGAATATTCTTGAATTAATTTCAATTGACCCCAGAATTCTTTTTAACTCAAATCACTCTTGTTTATCTGAATTTAATTAATTTCGTTCTGATTTTTTATATGAATTCCAATCATTTTTTAATTATCTTAATCACAGAAAAATTGCATCGAATTTTCTTTAATCTCGTTAAGGCCTTCCCATGTGAGAAAGTTTGTTTTTCTTTTAAACTATTTTTGTGTCAAATTCTTCCAAATTGGTTCAGATCATTCGATTGCTCAACTCATTAAGTTTTTGCAATAAACTATTTTTAATTTTGCAAGAAAATCTATGATCTGCATACACTTACAAATATTTTTACATGTTAAACTTGCCGGCAGTTGAATAAACAAAGCAGAAAACCGCAAGCCTTCGTCTTGTAAAATTTCAGAAATATCATTTAACACCTTTAGACCGCGGTTCCTTCATGCCTAGTTAATTTCGCCCCTAGCATAGTATCTTCATTGCGACCCCTGTGTTCCTTTTCTGATAATCAGCATTATTTTGGCAGGTCCCTTCCTCCAGCCGAGACACCACTTGGTGCCAGGTCCACTTCTCCTTCTATGTACATGGCTCTACCAACCAGGCTTCCTTCTTCTGACGGGTCTGGATATGAACTTGACCAGCTTCAGTTTATTCGGCTTATTTCCAAAAAGAATGCGAACCAGATATTCAAACTACAAAGATACACTTTTCCTGTGGATAAACCAATTTTGTTGTTCCACGGATCAAATCGCTATGTACCTGTACCAATCCAAGAGCTAATTGTATTAACAACAGTTGCTGGAGACGTCTTTGCAATACTGGAGAGAAGTAATGTACTTGCTGGACTATATACATATAATAATCAAGTTCACAATAAAGTACGGGTAAAAATAAACGTGCGAAGCGGCAAGATTACCCAATTGACCAAATTTGAAGTAAAGGAAGTTCCAGTTGGCCGCACTCGTCCGATCTTTTATAATTTTGAAATACAGAATGTTAATTTTTTTTAATACTACTATTGGAATGGAAGCTTCTAATGTATCCCCTAAGGATTTATATTTTTTGTGTACCTTCTTTTCTATTCCTTTAAACCCCCCTCTCTACTACAGACTTACTTAATATTAGTAGTGGTACATACAGTTTAATGTGAGCTCCGAACCACCAAGAGCAACACTTTCAAGTACCTAAAAAACCTTTTTTCTTCAGAGACACCGGTCCTAATACTCTCCGGAGATAAAAAAACTCCCTTACTACGCTATTGTCTTTGCCACAGAATTTTAAAAGGTCTTTCCACAAATATGAGAAAAATACAAAAACCGAGCGCTTAGTATGAGTTAAATACATAATCGCGCCCTAGAGAATGCAATGACAATACAATATCAACTATATTACATTCCTAGCTTGAGAATTCGTTTTTTTTTTGCTTGAAACTTCCACTGCTTAGTTGTAGATAAACTTTTTTATTGAACTTTTAATTTGTCATAACTGAAATTTTCCATTATCTTTTAAATTTTCTTAACAATCTAAGGAAAATTTTATTGATAGAACCCTAGAAAAAACCTGCAAATTCAGTAATAACTGTACAATTTTTTTCCTCAAAAATGATTGTTGTCTTCAATACGAAAAATGCTAGTCCATTAAAATTTTTCAGATAAAATGGTTTAATTTTGCATTATAGAAGAGTTTTTCACAAAATCTCGTAATAAACCTTCTTAGCAAGCTGAACGATCATTTAATTTATTCTGCTATCAGAATATAAACGATAAACGTTTCGCAATGTACCCTTGATTCTGTATTTGTCTGTTTTTGAAGAAAAGGAAAAATGCGCGATTACATTATTTATGAAAAATTGTATTGATGTGCTAAGCAAATAATAAAAAATAGAATAAAATAGTTTATTAACTAAATTTCTTATATGTATAAGGTCTTCTTAGATATTTTTATTAATTTCTATTATTTGCATTACTTGTCTCATTAAAAATATTCTACTTGCGACTTGCAGTTAAAAAATCAGCTCTAAAAAATAATATAGATACAGTTAGTGTAAGACGATAATCATCATATTAGTTATAAAATAATTAAATCAATTTTTTCTCTTATGAACTGACTTTCTACGGCTTTCTATTATTATCTGGTGAGAAAAAGTGCTCTAACTGAATTCTTAACCGAAAAAATCATTTTTTTTATGTTCAACAAAATGGTAAAAGTTGGAACGTTCTGAAGGTTTCCGCGCGACAGTCCAGGAACGTTCCCGGAATGTTGCATGCTATTAGAGTATAATAGAAATGGTACGTTTCAAGGGATCAAAATAGGAGACAAACAGTCTTCGCAAATATTAACAAACGCAAAGTATCACAAAAAACTGAGGTTTCCATTGAACCCCATTTTTTGATCAAAAGAAACTGCAACAAAAATAACCCCCACTTGCTAAAAAGAAATCCAAAACGATAAAAGAGCTCCAAATGATACCACACTTAAGGTTCTAAAGGATCTCAAATGTAATTGAGTCTATTCCTAAAGAAACTAAATTTTGCTTTGCTTACTTCGACATTATTTTTAATTAATAACACAATGTTTGCCTTAAAGCACTAAATGTTACTGCAATTAAAGAGATATGATGAATTGATAAATATAATTTATAGGTTATGTAACAAACTTGTAAAGGTAAAGGCTTATTCATATCAGTGCTCCCAAGCTTGGAGACTTTTTGAACTGCGCTTGCGTCGCGCTAGAAACACGATTGGTTACTGTTGGTGCGCTGATTCTGGTTATTATTAATATTTAAATTTAATACTTATAATGAATAATGATTAGGAAATGCATAAACAGTAATTTCATAATCCTGGGATAAGATTTTGGAATGACAGAGAAAAAAATAATTAGATTTGAATAAAAAAGACGTTCTGAATTTTGAGTTTAGAAAAAGAAAACATTTTTTTTATCACAATAATTAATCTTGTCTCGAGTTTCTAATTTTATATTTTTTCTATTTGCAAGAATTTGACTTAAAATAAAATCAATATTGCTACCAAAAATAAATTTAAAAATTTTTTCTGAAATGAAAATAAATAACGTTTTTTGCAACAAAATCACATTATTTTTTCATCTGTCACTCCAAAATTCTATTTTAGGATTAAGAAACTACTTTTGAAGCACTTTACAATCATTGCTTATTATAAAGTTAACATTTGAATATTTATATAATTTAAAATGTGTGCGCTAACAGTAACAAATCGAGTTGCTGGTGCGACGCACGCGCAGTTCCAAAAGTTTCTATAATTGGGAGGCGTGATTCATATTCAAGAAAATTTTCGTCGCATGTCATTGGTCGATAAACTTATGCATTATGCTGACACCAATAAATAAGTAATTATTAATCATATTTATTCATTAGAAAAGGAATCTGACATTAACCATTTTGAATGTCTTTCTTTATTCCAAAACAATTACCTAGGTTTATTTTCAAACCATAAAGTAATAATAACGAACAGTATGCGCAATAAAATCCTCAGCTGTTATGGAAAGATCTGCAATTACTCATGTTACTTTTTAGAAGTACAAATATATTATTAGGAGTGCCGCAGGATCGTTGCGAAAACCAGATTTCGTTTGCTTTCAAATTTTAACATAAACTGTATAAATAGATAACCAATTTCACTTATATAAATAAATATTCCTGAAGCCTCTGTACTTTTATTTATTTTAAATAAACTCAAGGTTATTGTCATACTTCAAAATATTAATAAGGTATTAGTCGATTTTCTCAGAAATGAAGTGCTATATTTTTAAATAAAATTACGCGATTAATTTTTAAGATTTTTCATAACATTCAGGAGTAGGTTGAAAATGGGTTAGTTAAGTAATGAATTTTCACTTACAATCACTAGAATTGCACTACAATTCCAATTATTAATTGACCTTTGATTGCGTAGTCGTGCACTGCGGCCCTTTATGAACGACTGTCGCTACCGCTCTCGACCTGCTCCTTTGAGAAACTGCAGAGGCCACTATTTCTAGAAAGCCAAAAACCGGAGTTACTGAAAGCGGGAGTTTGGTGAAACTGCTATTTCAATCAAAAATATTTAAATTTTAAGTGAAATACAGCTCAATTCAACAAAAAAAGATCAAATTTAAACAAAATTGTTAAATCCTAATATCAAACGAATCAATTTTTAACAAAACGGTTGCATGTTCAACTAAAATGATCAAACAAATTTTCAAAGAAGATTAATTTTTAAACCAAAAAGACGTTTTTGAAAAAAAGATTGAATTTTTAAACGAAAAATCATTTTTTTCTGAAAAGGGAAAAAAATGTAAAAGACATTGTTGCGCTTTCAAATAAGAGGCAATTTTGTAACAAAAAAGTCTGATTATTTAGTGTTCTTATTTCTATTTTAATAAAATAGTAAAGAAGAACTAAATTCGCTCGAAAGTTCGAGCGCTCCGAAAGCGCATGTTTGTTAGATCTCGCACTTCAAGCTCGTTTATTGATATTCTAAATTTTATATTTCCTAGAACTCTGATAATTTTCCTTTTATTAAAAACATCCTTAGGATAATTTCTTTGGATCAGTTAAAGAGTAGTTACATTTTTATATAAAAGCGATCAATTTTCCAAAGAAAATCAAATAATGAAATCTTAAGTTTGAATTAATTACGAGGGTAGTTCAATAAGTCCTTAGAATGAAGTATAAAAACAATTTTTTTTGGGTAAATTTTTTTTTATTTTTCAACATAATCTCCTTGGAGCTCTATACACTTGGTCAATTGCTTTTCAAGTTTTTTGAATCCTTCAGAAAAGTGCGTTTTTGGAAGTTCCTCAAAATAAGCACTTACAGAGGCAATGACGTCTTCGTAGTCTGGAAATCTCTGTCCACCGAGCCATTTTTTCAAGTTTGGAAATGAGAAAAAGTCACTAGGGGCTAAATCTGGTGAATACGGTGGGTGTTCGACCAATTCGAATTTTAGTTCTTTAATTTTAGCCATTGAAACGAAGCATGTGTGAACTCGGGCGTTGTCG
>NC_046664.1:78753126-78763294 GCF_010883055.1 Belonocnema kinseyi | reverse complement strand
CACCCATCTTGCCGATAGCTTTTTCATGCCTAATTTTTCATGTAGAATTGAAACAACTGCACCTATAGATATCCTTGTGGCCTCAGCTAATTCACGCACTTTCAATCTTCTATCCTTCAACACCATATCGTGGATTTTATTGATGATTTCTGGAGTACTAAATACTCGAGCACTATCAGACGGTGGCATGGCCATTGCTTATTTTTGCTTATTTTTTTGGTGAAGAATCCTTCTGCAAAATTAATTACAGTTCTCTTGAGACACTCCGTATAATTTGTTTGATGACATTTTTTCAACTCTAAAATATTCCACATATTTGAATACAATAAAAGCGGATTTATAAGAGCTCAAGAAAGTTAAAAAGTATTAGACAAAATACTTCAGACTACAAGGAGAATGTGAAAGAGAGGATGAATTTAAAAAGAAATAAAGTAAAAATAAATGTTAAAACACGTTTAATTAACGTAATTCAAAAGAACTGAAAATATTTGAATGAGAGTTATGAAAAGAAAAACATAATAAAATAAGTAATAAGAAGTCAGAAAGAGGAAGCAGTGAAGAGAAGGAAAATATATGTGCGGACATGAAATATCCAAAAATGTGTAGATTGCTGCTGGAAAAGCAGAATTTGGTAGAGAAGGATGATAATAGTAAGGGAGCTGAAGGAAGCGGAGAGAAAATTGAAGTTCTGATGAAAGAAGAAAGACTGAAAGAAATTCGTGATGTGATGATAGAAGTAATGATAATTTATGAAGAGAAGCAGGAGACAAGGGAAAAGGAATTCAAGAAACAAATTTGGCGGGAAATGGCTGAACTCAGCGAAGAAATAAAGAAACGGAAAGAAGTCAGGGAACAATTATAAAAGAAAATGCAGTCATTGGAACGAAAGCTAGAGAGGCGAGAAGATAATAATAAAAAGGTAGAGAAAATGCAACGTAGAATACAAAAAACTAGAAAGCTCAAGCCGTGATTTTGGTGTAGGCGAGAGTGGAATTACCGAGAAGGAAATAGTGAGGAAAACAGATCAAATAATAGAAAGGAAAAAGGGGAAGAAGAAACAGCGATAAAGGGTATAAGATTAGGGGGGGGAGAGCTGAAGGGAGGAGTGAAAGAAGTAATAAAAACAATTGATGCCAAGGTAGACATAGATGAAATGCGAAGTGTAGGAAGGGAAGAGCGAATAGGAGAGAGAATGGTACTGGTGAGACTAAAGAAATAGAAACATTAGTGGAAAGTGATGACAGAGAAGAGTATTTTATATGGAAGCTGTGCAAAAATAAAGGATGATTAGACATAGGTAAAAATAAAGATGCAGTATAAGTTAAGGAAAATAGCCGAAGAGGAAAGAAAAAAGGGAAAAAGAACATGGGTTAAGTATAGGCAAATAAAGATAGACGGAGTGTAGTGGGATTGGGATAAAGAAAGATAAGAGATAGTAAGAAATAAGGTGCAGGGAAACTAGCGGAGGAAGGAACGGGAGATAGCAAAATAAGAAATAGTAAGCAGGAAAGAGACGCGAAACGAAAGTAGGAAAGAATGAAAGATATGTTACTGGGATATACTAGGCAATCTGATAAGTCCGTCAAAAATGAAACACGGAGACATTTTTTTGGCCAAAGTCGGTTTTATTTTTCAACATACTCTCCTTTTAGATCGATACAGCGAGTTCAACGATTTTCTAACTTTTTGATACCGTCCGAAAAGTACTCGATCGGAAGGTCTCCAAAATACGCCTCAGTTTCAGCTATGAGCTCCTCATTTGAGTAAAAACGCTTACCAGTGAGCCATCTCTTCAGGTTAGGGAACAAGTAATAGTCGCTAAAGGCCAGGTCTGGTGAATACGGTGGCTGAGGAACCAATTCAAAGCCGATTTCATGCAATTTTGTTTGTGCAACGAAGCATGAATGAACAGGCTCATTGTCGTGATGATAATGTGGTTTTTTCTTCTTCAAATGCGGTCGTTTTTCGGTTATGGTTTTACCTTTTTCAAGATAGTCCACGAATATTATTCCATGTGCATCCCAAAATACGGAGGCCATAACCTTTCCGACCCATTGTTGCGTTTTTGAACGCTTCGGAGCACTTTGGCCCGGTGGAACCCACTGTTTTGCCTGTTGCGTTGACTCAGGAGTGTAGTAGTGGATCCCGGTTTCATCCATGGTTATGAATCGGCGCGAAAACTCGGTCGGCTTACGCAAAAATAATGCCAAATTCTGCTGGAAAGTTGTCACAGGAATTCGTTTTTGGTCCATTGTGAGCAAACGCGGCACCCATCGCGCGCAGAGCTTCTTCATGCCCAAAACTGAATGCACGATATTGCCCACACGTTCCAATGATAGGCCTACAGTATTAGCTACCTCTCTCAATTTCACTTTTGGGATCATTCAACATCATATCATGGACTTTTTCGACATTTTCTGGTGTCGTGACCTCTTTTGGGCGCCCAGATCGTTTAGCATCAACTGTGCTCGTACAGCCACAACGATACTCGGTAAACCACTTATGAGTCGTTCCAATCGACGGTGCAGAGTCCGGGTAATACTTATTCAGCTTGGCCTTGGTCTCGGATATCGTTTTCTTGCGAAGATAGTAGTGTTTGATCAAAACTCGAAACTCAGATTTTTCCATATTAAAAAAAACTCGGAGGTTAATCACTTCTTAGTGTTGTAACTTGTAATTGCGTAAACATAAATGGCTGAAGTTTTGACAGGCGTCATTTGGAGGATCAAGATCGACGAGAATGGTTCACATTAGTGAATACTAATGCCATCTCCTAGAATTTTCAGGTACTTATCAGACTGCCTAGTAGCAGGATTGGAAAAAAGGAAAGGGAGTTCATGAGAAATTTGACACAATAGGATGTAGCTATAATAATGGAGATTACAGCTAGTAAAAAAGAAATGAGAAAGAGGAAGGGGAAGGTTACCAAGAGTTTACAAATAGCGAATGCAACATGCAACGAGAAACAATAAAATGGGCAGAGAAATGGGAGGAATGGTAATAGGAGTGATGAATGAATGTATAACAGGAAAAGATAGTAAAGAGAGGAAAGAACAAAAAGAAGATTTGATAGTAGAATAGGTAAAGATGGCAAGAGAGAAGTGGAAGGTAGTTGTGGCTTATGTAAAGGGTGATATGCAGGAGAGAGCAGAGGAAATAAAAGAAATGATTGCAGAAAATTAAGAAGACATTAGGCTGATAAAGGTTATAGATTTTAATGCGAGAACAGGAGACAGAGAGAAAGAGAATAGGGAGAAGAGAGAGGAATAAAATCCAAACACAAGGTACTAAGTGGGGAGGGTAAAAATATGTTGAAACTAAAGGTAAAAAAGTGTAGCAATAGGTAAAAGTTGTAGGAAAAGTGGATTGTTCAAGGGAAGGAAAACAACAGTTTAGAGAACAGGTCTAAAATATCAAAATAGTAGAGGCAAATGTGGAGAAGCAGATGAAGAAAATGATAGCTTAAATAAAAAGAGGATTAGAGTACACAAACAAAAATGAAGTTAGCAAAGCAGGAAATAAAAGTGGATGAGAAGAGGACTCTGAATGGAAGAAGAAGGTCAGAAAGGAATTAAGCAACTGGAGGAAAGGAAAAAGTGTATACTGAGTTGTGTGATCAAAAGAAAGAGAAAAAGAATAAAAAGTTTAAGGAAAATGCGGAAAAGGCTAGGACGGAAGAAGAGGTATGAAAGTTAGTAAATGGAGAAAGATAATTAATAAAAAGAGTAAACCAAGATATGCAAATGGTAGAATGGAAGAAATATTTTTAGGATTTGCTAGTAGGAATAGAGAGAAAAATTAGAAATGAAGAAAAATGTGCTAGGGAAAGAGGTAAGGAAGAGGACATAACAAGGGAAGAAATAGTTAAGGTTTTGGGAATGATAAAGGATGGAAAAGCACCTAGTATAGATGAGATTCCAATTAAAGTATGGGAATATTTAGGGCAAAAACTAGAGGGCTGGACATAGAAAATGTGTAATCGAGTATGGAGTAAAGCAGAGGAGGTTAAAGACTATAGGGGTGTGATGAACACTGTACGGGAAAGGGAGAGGGGTTGGCTAGAAAGTGTTTGATGGAGGTAGAAAAGAGGAGAGGGAAGGTGATCGATTTAACAAGATGGAAGAAAGGAAGGAGCGAGTTCTTTAATGCTACGGAAATAGAACAAGGGACTGGAGTCAACTATGAATAATAGGAAAAAAGCAGCGGGAAATACAATAAATAGAAATATAGGGGATCATTGAGGGATCCAAATACAATAAATGGTATAAGATGATAAAAAGGAACAAGAACATATGGTATTTATAAAAGAAATGGGGAGAGAAGGTCGACCAGCATGGAAAGATTTAGATTGGGTAACGAGGTAAGAGTGGGAATATATTGGGAAAAAGAAGAGAACAGATACTGTAGAATATGTCAGTAATAGAAGAAAAGACAGAAGCATGTATAGAAAGGATGTAGGAGAGGAATGGAAGGTGAAGGGAGCTGGCAGGAGAATGTGGTTAAGATTTTAGGGGAGAATGAATTAGGAGAAGAATGCATGAAGGGGTTGGAAGGTGCTGGAGGAGCAAGTTAGAGAGAATGAAAGAATGTCGCTTAGATTGGAAGCATAAAGATTGAATTTCCTCATAAGTCTTAATTGCACTATCACAGGAAATAGAGATAAGTAAATAGTTGTAAATAATTTTATATATAGTACGGATAAGATTTTACAGTCACCGAACGCGTCCTTGTGTAGCGAATAAAGTACCAAGGGTTTCGGCTGAATATGAGTACACAAATAAATAGAAAGTCGCACCCAATTGTTCAGGAGTGGTCCCGAAGGAATTAAGGGGGGCGACCCATGTTACGGTTTCAAAAAATTGATATTCGTTTTTTCTTTTTTGCTTAAATGGAACCTGGTCATCCCAAAAACATTATGTAAAAGTTTCAGAGCCACAGGCTCATTCTTGAACCCCTGAAAGACGCCCCGCGCGCTTCGCGCTACCCTGCGTATGCTGTATTTTTTAACATGTAAATCTTTATACACGTTTTCCTCGGTTTCACATTTTTCATAATTTCTCGGAATATAACTCAAAAAGTATTTGACCGATTGAGTTTTCCTTTCATACACATATAGTTGTATGATTTTCTTCTGTGTGAACCTCTCTGAACTGGAAACAAATTTATTAAACAATTTTTTTTTAAATTTCATGCGAATTTTTAGGTAAAAATCAATTTTTTTAAACGGATGCCATTTTGTCAAAAATAATTACTTTTTAAAGTTTTTTTGGTTTACACAGAAGCTATGAATATAAACTTCCAGAAACTTTTTTGTTTTTTCGTTACAGACGAATCTGTAGGAAACTAGAGTGCGGGGAATTTTACATCTCCCGGCTGAACATTTTCAACATCTGCCCTTACAATTTAAAATATTATGCATATTTATAGCTAAAAATTGTATTACTTAGTTCAAAAATGCCTTGGTAAACCACAAAAGTTTTGGAAAGATTAGGTACATTCTTTGTCCCCAAAAAAATCCCAGAATATACCCTTATTTTTTATGTGTTACATGAGTCACCTCCTTTAACCCCCAAGCGGAGGTGTGAAAATCGTGCCGAAAGCTGAATGGCTCCTGGGTAAAGTGTCTAGAACTGTGACTCTGGGATATCGGGCGACCTCTCAGAGTACGCAGCCTTATTCTTGCATGCAGGGCTCTACAAGGATAGACGAACCACTTT
Organism: Belonocnema kinseyi; assembly: GCF_010883055.1. NCBI lineage: Eukaryota > Metazoa > Arthropoda > Insecta > Hymenoptera > Cynipidae > Belonocnema > Belonocnema kinseyi. The sequence goes on along the minus strand of NC_046664.1, from coordinate 78,757,577 downwards.
CCCTAGCTTTTCGTGGGAATAGCATAGACGATACCAAACATAGTTGTAGTGAGTGCGGTTAAAAACAACAAAACGCGCAGGGCTCCCGAAAATGGTTCAGCAAACAATGCTGACCACTCTAGAGATGGGGAAGCTGGGGTGCAAGAAACACCCGGAGCTATCGCACTTTTTGCATCAACGTCTGCGAAACAATGCCGAACTACTCCAAAAAAGGGACTATGTAAGCAGTACGCCTACTCTACCGCAGCTAGAACAAACCAGCGACAGAGAAGGAGAAGCGGCACTAAAACCAACCGCGGGCAGGTATCGGATAGAGGAAGAGCGATGCTTTATGATCCGCAGAAGCTTTAACAACCAGGTTTCTCTCAATCCTAAAGATCTGGCTTAAATAGATGAAGAGCTTCGTGGACATATTTCTGAAGAATCCGACCTCTAGATTATCAATTGTTTTGTGTATAATGCAGCGAGAGCTTTGGCCCATGCGAACCATAAAACAAAACCAACGATTGATCATAAAACCAAAAGACGAATGCATCAACTCGCCATAAAGGTAGGCTGGGCAAGACAGTACGCGTCCTGCATTCAATGCGTGATTGACCACATCACATCTGGTAGGAATTTCACCGCCAAGGTTCAAAAGTTCGCGCGCAAACTCCTCTAAAATCCTCCAGTTACTGTCGACTACCCGCCCAAACCAGAACAGGTCGAAGCATTTTGGTGAGAAGTCCACGAAGTGCAGCATAGACTGGACGAAGACTCAGAGAACTCAGGTTCTAGTAGAAGAAGTTTCTTTCAACCCATGAGCATTTGGCCCGTATTTTTACCTCATATTTAAAGTCGGAAGAGCCAATTCCGAAGGAGTTGGTGGAAGGACGCACAACACTCCTGCCGAAAATAGGAAAATTAGCTGACCCGAAGAATTACAGGCCAATCACTTGTCTAAACACACTGAATATGATATTCACAGCTATCCTAAATGATAGGATTGTTCGAGCGATTGAACCTGTGTATCAAGAAATGTATGAACAACGCGATTCAAAGACAGGCGTAGCAGGATGTCTGGAGAACCTGCTCATCGATAGATGTGTCTGCAAAGATGCAGCAGCCTACCAGCATAACCTATAGATGGCCTGGATTGATTACCGGAAAGCTTCCGATTCGACCTCCCATAGATTTATCGTCTGTCTTTCGGAAAGCTTGAAGGTTTATCCGCAAATCGTGAGGTTTATAGAGAGATTGATGCCGCTTTGGAAAACCAGATTTACTATCCTGCGCGTCAACAATATGCTAAAACACTTGCGGGAAAAATACAGAAGGCGGTCGTCCTTGGGTCGCTCTGTGTCCTTAGGATGCACGAGAGTTTTGCCGGGTCGTCGTATTGATTCCGTAACAGACTGTAACCACCTATCTCACGGTCGTGAGACGTAGTTTTGGCTAAAATTTTCCCGCGATTTCACTGGGATCGGGTGCAGATTTTTTGAATTAACACATTATGAATAAAAAAGAATTTGTTGGTGCCCTATTACGTGTGTATCACATGTTGCTAATTTCGTTTCAATAGGGACTCGTTCTGGATTCTTCAGAAACAGATTATTATTAAATGCGTTCTCATTTCGACAGAATCGCTAAGAATATCATGAAAGTTGCAATCATCTTCATATTTTTTATTAAGAAATTATATCAATTAATATATTAATTAAGAAAATTATTCACCATATAACTAATAAACGTTCTGTTTCTTTATCAAAAGATGATATTATCGCAGAGTCGTTATCTTTTACATTATAAGCTTTAAAGATGTCATTCCAAGAAGTTTACATTTCATTAGACAGTTTCAGAGGCAAAAATATTTTCACTAAATTCGTTAAAACTGTTATTCGTTAATACCTTAAGTTTCTGAAAATTTTTGTCAACTTACGAATCCTTGGAAAATTTCTGGAGATTTTCAGGAATTATTGGTACTTTTACCACAAATTTCCAAAAATTACCACGAATTTCGAAAACGCCTTTTTGATTGTTTCTTAAGTCGAAAATTTGCTCAAATTGTTTCAAAAATATCGTGTATAACACATACTCAAAGCAGAGTTGCGACTCTGGCTTGTATAGCAAACTTCATACACGTTTGGAACTACCTACTTTCCGCACTTGTAACACAATCACTACACTGCTTGTGAATTTCACTACTTCTTTTTTGGAAAAATTTATTTATGTAGTTTAAAATTTTTATTATTAGGTTAAAATTCAAAGATTTTTCTGGAAATTCTTGCTTTTTGCAGGAAAGTGCAACTAATTATTTCTCATTCGTTTAGGTGAAAAAGTTAAGTGTTTTGTTGAAAATGTGTCCTTTTGGATTGAAAATTCATATTTTTGCTAAAAAATTTCTTGGTTAGAAATTTATTTATTTTCGGTTAACCTTTGTTCTTTTTCTTATATAATCCCTGGCGGACTGAAGGAACCGAATGGAGCATGTTGAGTGCTACACATCAAACGCATCGCTTGTAAGTAGCAGTCAACTGGCGTTATACGTCTTATATTTCTTTTAAACTTTTTAACGTTTCAAAAAAACACTATTGCGATTATTGCGGTAGCTTCTATAGGGAATTTTAACATAGAATCCGAATTTCAACAATTTAAAAGTTGATTTTTGTGTTCTTTTGAGTTTGTTAAAAAGAAACCGAATGCGGATCCAATGGGGTCTTTACGGGTACTTTGTAGAGGCTACATTCGGTTTCTTTGGTCCGCCAGGGATCATAATGTTAAAATATTTAATAAATATTTAAAAATATATACATACTGTGACGTAGTATTTCTTAACGCGCCTGAGTTAATTGAATATTCACGCCTATTCAGCTTAATTTCGAGTAAAAAAATGAATTTAAAATCAGAACTTGGTCGAGCACAGAATCAACCACAAACTTTCAATTGACAGGAGTTTCGAATGGGGTGGCCTGTTGCAATAAAGTATTCCCTGAAGGCCTAGAGATTGTCAATCTACTGCTCCAAACCATCGCCAGACTGGGGGAAACATCATTTTTTTATAAAATATAACACCGCTAATTCACTCTCAGGGCTGGCTTCATCGGCTGTCACGCTACGATAATCACAACACTAACACAATACAGTAATGCTGTCGTGATTCAACTTTACACCACTCACCACCACCACCTATTTTTAAATAATCACGACTAGGCGTCGGGATTCAGTATTGCGGACTTAATAAACTCGACACACTCTCTCTCTCTCTCTCATCGAGTGCACACCATGTACTATACAGTAGGTTTGTCCAACGTGTAGTCGCGTCTTGCATACGATGCACCCAGTGAAGTAACTCGCCATGGACTAAAGGCAATCTAATAGGACATATTAGAAAAAATGGCGTATTGCTGGAGGACGCTATATTATGAACGTACCTTCATAGACCCTTGCTGCTCCAGTGTACCGTTTTGCGTATAAAATCACCCTTTGTTCAACTTTAAGATGAGTGTGCAAGCCTGCTTAGTGAGGAAATTTTATATATGAAGTAAGAACCATATAATGGATTCGACCTTCTATCACCTTTTTTTGTCACAAATGGGGCGTTTCTACCACATAGCGTAGAAAAAAACGCAGTTAGTCGTTACTCAAAAGCCTCATCTAATATCGATATAAGACCTGCGTCGTAAAGTCATTGGCTAGACTTTTAAAAATTTGTTGTTCTGAAACTCGACCGATTTGTTAAATGATTGGTATCTGTCAGGTGTCATTAGATATAAGCGTGGAACTTAACTTGTGTCGTCTTCAATTAAAATCGGTTTAGAATTACGGGATTCTTTTTCTTTATACATGTAAAGTACTTGATAGCCGCAATAAATTTATCTCTTTTCTTACCCGTAATGTTGGTGTTTTTGTCATACTACCCAATTTCGGAGTTAAAATCTCTAGAAAGGGTAGTACTAAATTTGAAAATGTTAATGAAACTGATTCAACTCTTAAATATGAGAATTGAAGAATGGAAATAAAATCAGGAAGTTTAGGTTTTTGGCATTTTAAATAATCGGGCGCCTTTCAGGCAAACTAAAAGATCATTTTTGATTTGACTCATTTAAATTCAGGGTTTGCTCCTGGCCTACGATCGATATTAAATCTCGACGGTTATCCCCAAAATCAGGCTGATGTAGTGATTGATCCTTTCGGATGGAGTGGCGTCCTGGTAGGTTGGTCGCGTCCTGCTGGATCGTCGTTCGGGCTCGAGGACTAATACTCCCATCTAATACAACGCTGCTTAAGGGTAAATCGTATTATTTGACGCAATCAAAATTTGACCTTGTAATGATAATTTTGTCCGCCTTTTTTTTTTCTTAAACTAAATAAGTTAGTACAGTCTGTCAAGTTAAAGCGTGGGTGGCTTTACTCGCAGTCGGTAAGGTGTATCGACATGATTTTGGTGTCAAAATATTAAGAAGAGCTCCCTC
>NC_046664.1:78746859-78753026 GCF_010883055.1 Belonocnema kinseyi | reverse complement strand
GCAAACTGAATGTTAAATCAAAAAGCATGAAAGAGGGAGCTCTTCTTAATATTTTGACACCAAAATCATGTCGATACACCTTACCGACTGCGAGTAAAGCCTGATAAAAGATACTATTTTTGGAAATTTTTGGAGAAGGAAGAAAATGTATGATCCGGCATCGGTTGGGTCCCTTGGAGTAGTTATTTTGCAAGGAAAAGCGGTACTTCTAAGTTTTCCGTGACTGCCTTGTAGCAGACGAAGCGACAGAAAAGTTTAGATTGGGAAAAAGCCCCTAGCGACGCTACCTTTCTTCCGCGAAAATGGCGCAACTTGTTAGATAGTTCAACTCAGATCGACACCTGTTAATACTCAGTCGGTAACACGGATTATTCACTAATAGAATTTTTATTTTTCAACGAAATCTGAAAATAATTTCAAATTCTAAGAACATGCCTGCAATAATCAGGAAAAAAGAATCCATTCAAAAGATTACTCTGTGAATTGCATATCTGTTATTTGCAGATTCAAAAAATTAAAACAGAACCGGCTTGCGACTATGTGAATCGGTCATTTTCTCAAGCAGCTGCGAACCTTTTGCTATTTTAGTTCTAGATGCTGTAAAGGCTTTTTCGGCATAAAAGTTGGTCAACAGAATTATAAAGACTAAAAGTCTTTCAAAACCCAATCAGCGGCCATCCGGAATTTCAGTAATAGATACGCAATTCAAAAGCCCTCGAAACCCATTCAAAAGAAGTGAATGGATTTTTGTTTCCTGGGTGTATGCAACAAAAATTCATTCTGAATTCTAAGAGTTGCTACTGAAATCGAGAAATATGCAATTCGTTTCAAATAACATTATTTCTCTACCAGTTAGAAAATGTGTGGCAAGTTTCGCCATCTACACCACTTCATTCTTGTTCGTTGAGAATTTATCTTTTTACTATTGAAAATTTAAGTAATTACTAATAATTTTTGTTAAAAATGAATGTTGTTGGGAGATTCGTCATTTTAATTGAAAATTATTTTTTCATTTAACTACTTTGTTGAAATAAATGTTTCAATTAAAAATTGATCTTCCATTAGAAAATTTAACTATTTGTCCGAAAGTTTCTTTTTCTCTTATGAATAAGATTGTTGAAGGAAAATTAAATTATTCTATCTTTGGTTGAAATTTGGTCTTTTCTCGATGAAAATTCAAATATTTGGTTAGAAATTTATGTCATTTGTTTATGTATATATATACATTTTTTTGTTTTGAGAATATTAATTTCATTGGTTGAAATTTCTTTTTTGTTAACTGAAAATTTAACCGTTCCACTTTGAGTGAAAAATCGACATTTCTATTTCAAAATTGAACAATTCTGATGATATTTGTCTTTTGTAATCGAAAACTAATTTATTTCGTTCCGAATTCACGTATTTTGTTTTTTAAAAACCTACTTTTTTCATAGAAAATAGACTGTTTTAAATAAAAACTTACTGCTTTCTGTAAAAAGTGATTTCTTTCCTTGAAAGTTAATCTCATTTTTTAAAAATTCTTCTTTCCGTTCGGTAATTTAAGTATTCTATTTTAATATTTATAATTTTAAATAAAAATACATCTTTTATCTTATAGTTAAATTTGCTTGGTTGAAAAATAAACACTTTTCATAAACATTCAATTTTTCATCGGAGATTCTTCATTTTTATTAAAAATGCTATTCCAGTTGAATATTCCATAATTTTAGTACAAAATTCATTTGCTTCGTTAAACATTATTTTTTTTTGTTTTTGACTCAAAATGTAATTATTCAAGTTCCGATTGAAAAATTATCTTTTTCATTTTAAAATTCGTCAAAATTCATTGAAACTTTAAATATTTCATTCGAAGATTCATTGTTTTAGCTGCAAACCAATTTTTTTAATTTAAAATTTAATTATTCTAGCTGAGGATTCATAATTTTAGTAGAAAATGTATTAGTTTGGTTGCAGATTAATTTCTCCAAATGAAAATTTAACTATTCCTTTTGTTCTTTAAAAATAATATTATTTAAATTAAAATTGAAGTATTTGGTTGAGAAATTAATGTATTTATTGAAAAATCTTTTTTGTAAATTGGTAATACTTCGGTTTCAATATTCGACAATTTAGCTGCAAATAATTTGAAAACCTGAAATATTCTTGTAGACCATTCTAATTAAAAACATGAGGGATAAAAATTTTTTATGTCATTGGGTAAGATTTAACTTGTAAATACTTTATGCAATTTTAGGACACAACGGAATGAAGTTATTTAATTATTGCAAAATTTTCTATCGAAAATATTCAGAATTGGAACATTGTCAGTTTAAAATCATTTGTTCAATTTTAACATCTTTTAATAACGCTGTAGTCTTAAAAAAACTGATATGAGAACATTTATCACAAATGAAGAGTTTATACGTAGAAATATACTAGTAAAATTTATTTGGTTTTTTATTTCAGGTAATCCGTTTCACAGGCATCGTGCTCGCCTCAAATAAGAATGCAAAAAAACGTATCTTGAAACAATGGACAAATTTTCCACAATTTGCAACATGTTTAAAACAAAGTACCTACACCTATGTATTCTCTATTCTCTTGGCTCTGTTTTAATAAAATTTTGTTAACAGGGCTTAAAAGTCTTGAACATTACATGAGTTCATTTGGCATAAATTAAATAAATTAACAACGGCTCTATAAACTTTCAAGTTAAAATTTAAACATGTGCAGCTTTAATCTCAGAGAAGCTGACATGAGAACACTTGGCATAAAATATGGATGTACACTACGTACCATCTATCTCAAAACTGGCAATTGTATTTAATCCTAATGGCCAAGGCCTCATTTTAAATAACTACTGTAAAATAAACAATTTTAACCTGTATTATTTTTTTTCTGAAGTGTGATTAGAAGCCTCCATCGAGATTAACAGAAATTAATAACAGATGTTTTTTTGTCGACTTGATCAATCTTATTAAAGATAGGCAAGTTTTGAGATCCTTAAATAAACTAACGACGGTGTTATAAACTCACAAGTTACAATTCAAATAAAAAAGTTAAATTTTCGATCCGAAAATATGGCAGTTTCATTTTCAGGTAAAATAATTTATTTTTAAGAAAAGAAAAACGAATAATCAACAAATCGACGTTATGGACTTCCAATATTAATCTTATTTTGTGAAAATGAATGTTTTTCTTTGCAACGAAAAAAATTATTTTGTTAAATAAAATAGTTACATTTGCAGTGAAAAATTGGATTATCAACATTAATTTTTAACGAAAACCATGAGTTTTTTGCTAATAACGTTTTTTGGTTGTACCGAATGAAGCGACATGGGAAGCTGATGGGATTGAGACTGCAGTGCCAGCGTTCTTTGTAGTTCTTCCTGCGCTAATTGGAATGCCGCTTGTGCTTCAAGGAGGGTTTTCTGACCCTGAAACACCAGCTTTTCCAGAAAAAAATATTGTGTAAGTGCTTCTTGCACTTGGCATCCTGTCTTTACTGCCCAAAGTTGTTGCACTGGCCAGGCTTGTTCCGGTAGTTCTATTGTCAATCCTTTAGGCGCTTCTTCAAAGGAGAATCCCTGGGCCGATTAAGTTGTTGCCATAATTGGTTCTGAGGGCCCGGTTCGTGGTTCTGCGACCACAATATCGGGTCGCTAACATCCAGCATGTTGATCTAAGTCGCAAGATGTACAGCGGGCAGTTGCTGCTGGTATTCATCAGATATATGGTAATACTGTAACCCCGACATGGGGCTGTAAAAATTCAGATTCTGTTGTTTTGGCGCACCCACCTGCTGTTGAGAAACAAATTTTTCCCGGATTAAGGCAAGCTGTTGTTGGTGTAATGCATCATTCTGCTGCTCAAAAAGGAGCTGGTGATTTACAACACCCACTTGCTGTTGAGAAATAACCTTTTCCCGGTTTAAGGCAAGCTGTTGTTGGTGTTATGCATCCTTCTGCTGCTCGAAAAGAAGCTGGTGATTTACAATACCCACCTGCTGTTGAGAAACAACATTTTCCCGGTTTAAGGCAACCTGATGTTGGTGTAATACATCCTTCTGCTGCTAGAAAAGTAGCTAGTGATTTACAACACCCACCTGCTGTTGAGAAACAACCTTTTCCCGGCTTATGGCAAGCTGTTGTTGGTGTGTTGCATCATTCTGCTGCTCGAAAAGAAGCTGGTGATTTACAACACCCAATAACTGTTGAGAAAGAACCTTTTTCCGGTTTATGGAAAGCTGTTGTTGGTGTATTGCATTCTTCTGCTGTTCGAAATGAAGCTGGTGATTAACAGCAACCACTTGTTGTTGAGAAATAACCTTTTCTCGGTTTAAGGAAAGCTATTGTTGGTGTATTGCATCCTTCTGCTGTTCGGAATGAAGCTGGTGATTAACAGCAACCACTTGCTGTTGAGAAACAACCTTTTCCCGGTTTATGGAAAGCTGTTGTTGGTGTATTGCATCCTTCTGCTGTTCGAAATGAAGCTGATGATTAACAGCAACCACCTGTTGTTGAGAAATAACCTTTTCTCGGTTTGAGGCAAGCTGTTGTTGGTGTAATGCATCCTTTTGCTTGTCGAAAAGAAGCTGGTGATTTACAGCACCCACTTGCGGTTGAAAAACAACCTTTTACCAGGTTAAGGCAAGCTTTTGCTTGTTTAATGAACCTATCTCCTGGTCCGAAAGAAGCTCTTGTTCTTCAGTACCCACCATCTGATGCGAATCAATCTGTTTCTGGGTTAACGAAAGTTTTTGTTGCTTTATTGCACACTTCTGCTGGCCTGAAAGAAGCTGCTGTTTTGGTGCATCCACCTGCTGTTGAGAAACATTCTGTTCGTGAATTAAGGCAAGCTGTTGTTGTCTTACTTCAGCCTTCTGCTAGTCTGAAAGTAGTTGTTGTTTTGGTGTATCCACCTGCTGTTGAGAAACAATTGGTTTCTGCTTTAAGGGGTCCCGGTAGTCAAGAATTTTCAAAAAAATCGATTTTTTTTGATATTTCGAAAGTATAGTCTTTTAAGAATATACTGTTAAATTTTTGAAAGGATATTTACAATACTTTCGTTTCTACAGGAGTTTACGCATGTAGAGGCCGTTCTGCCGGCTACGTCAATGGATGCATTGTTCGTAGCCCGGCCACTGTTCTGGTCCTTATCTGAAATATGATGTTTTGTATACATAGCATCATTTTAATGTTAACTCCATGCATGTTTTATATGTTTATTTAAAAAATGAACTTGTGTTGGAGTAATAGCACGGAAATTGGAGATGTATACGTGTATAACCCTTATCAGTTAGAGAAACGTTTATATTCTTTTGACCTGAGTTGATCAGCAGAACTTTTCGTGTCCACTACGTAACATCGAATATATGAAAATATGGATAGAAAACAAGGGAGAAATACGGCCTATAAACGACTATCTTCTAGAGGGAAAAAAAGGGCTTTTAGGGGTAATCGGTATTCTTCCGAAAATACGACAGATTTTACCAGTACGTCGTCGAAAAAATTAAAAAACAGTGAGCAATTGGATGTAAACGTCAATCCCACTTTTAGTCATTGCATTATTGAATTTAGTGCGATATTCTTGGCATTGCAACAGTTATTGAAGTGCAAAGATTGTGATAGTGCAGTGACTTTCAGCAAAAACGGACAACGTGGTTTAGGTTTCAAAGTTTTTCTGTGAAGTGTGATTGCAAAGAGACTTTTATTTTTTCATCGCCTTTGATTGACAAAGCATTTGAAATCAACCGTCGACTTGTTCTTGCCATGAGAATGCTAGGAGTTGGCTTCCAAGGTATTCAAAATTTCTGCGGTATCATGGATCTTGGACAAGGGATCTCTAATAGTACATATTACAGCATCGTTGATAATATAAAAATTGCAGCTAAAGCCGTTTCAAAAATTGTTTTCAACAAGGCGATGAAAGAAGAAACTAAATTGAATGAAGAAGCAGGACATCCCAAGAATGAACTCTCTGTGTCTGGTGATGGATCTTGGGCGAAACGCGGTTTCTCTTCGCTTCTCGGTATTGTCTCATTGATAGGGAAATACAGCAATAAAATTCTGGATCTAATTATCAAATGCAGTACAGTCTGTCAAGTTAAAGCGTGGGTGGCTTTACTCGCAGTCGGTAAGGTGTATCGACATGATTTTGGTGTCAAAATATTAAGAAGAGCTCCCTCT
>NC_046664.1:78729081-78746759 GCF_010883055.1 Belonocnema kinseyi | reverse complement strand
GCATCCACCTGCCCTGGATGATGATGCACAAGAGATATTGAAACCCATCTACGAAGATTTAACAGCAGATAACTTATTGGAAAGGTGTATTGGCAGTAATAAGCAGAACAATAATGAAAGTTTCAATTCTTGTGTCTGGCGACTAGCGCCAAAACATCAATTTGTTGGCAAAAAATTGTTGATATTGCCACTTATATTTCTGCCTGTACTTTCAATGAAGGATTTGTCGCTGTATTAAAAATTATGGAGGTAATGGGCATCACCGTCGGCCCACAAGCAGAGCAACTCGCGCGAGATCGTGACGCACGGCGTATGTACACAGCCAATCGTCGAAGCACTGAGGCTTCAAAAGAAGCTCGAACAGCACGGAAAAAGCGTAGAAGTGAAGAAGCCGTCGAGCACGAGGAAACAGAAGGGATCTTATACGGTGCCGAAATCGCTGATTAACTGTAGGTATTTATCTTTGACAATATTGGTGCTTAAAACTTTAAACTCGATTATCTCAAAACTACATTTTTCGGCATGGTGCGTTAAAAAAAAAAAACTATTCAACCGAATCGTCTGAAATTTTAATATGCCATTCACAACATCAATGGCTATCGTCGGTACTAGAATTATATTTTATATATTATATTTTTTTTATTTATAGGAGAGCTAAAATTGCTCGCACCGTCCGAGTCCAATTTTTTGGGAGGGCCGACTTCAGCGTCATTTTTAGAATAATTCAAATTTTTTTTTATTACAAAAGATTTTTTTTGTACATAAAACATGTTAAATAATAACCCTGAACAGTTTAAATATCGTTTTTAATTTTTTTTGTTAAAAAAAAATTGAATTTTCGACCTTGAATTTTCGATTTCTAGACCACCGGGACCCCTTAAGTTAAGCTGTTGTTGGTTCGATGCAATCCTCTGCTGGTTCGGATGTACGTGGTGGCTTACAGCACCCACCTGCTGTTGAGAAACAATCGGTTTCTGCTTTGAAGCAATCTATTGTTGCTTGAGTGCACCATTCTGCTGAGTCAGAAGAAGCTGGTAGTTTACAGGACCCACCTGCTGGTGCGAAACCATCTGTTTTTGGTTGGGAGTACATAGGATATGCTAGAATATCCCGCTGATCTCCCAGATTGTCCCAGAGATAACCCATCAGATATATCGAAAAGCGGAAACGTCCCAGGGATATCTTGAATATATTAGGGATACTAATATTTCGACCTTTCGTGATATCCGACGGGTTATCGCAGTGACAACCTGGGAGATAATTGGGATTAAATGGGATAGCCTGATATATCCTATTGCTGTGAGGGGCAATACCTTTGAATGCATCAGGATTGCATTTTTTCTGAAATTCCATTGAATGCGCATTAACGTATAAAACTCGTTTCGTTTCAATAATTTTTAATGGGCATCAACTTTAAGCCATTAAATTGACTTGTCTATAATGCCTATGAGGCCATGCCATTTAATGTCAATCAATACTACTCAATACAATTGTATGTCATGGAATGCCTCTTACGAATTAAGTATAGCACAGCGTCAATGCCATAAAATGCTGGCAATAAAATAATTAATGGAATCAATACCGGCTAATGCGATTTTATTATTTTATGGAAAAATATGCAATTGGTACGCACTTAAATGCATTAAAATGTCAGTTTGTTTAAATTCCAATTAATGCGTCCCAATAAAGTTATTGTCACCGGGCCTAACTGCTAGCGCAAATCAAATTGTACTGTATTTTGATTCAGAATACTCATATGTGAATCCTCTGGAGTTCTTAGTCCATTAGTAACCGCCTGCGGCGGAGGATTTCTTGACTGTTCGGAAACATCATTTAAATAATGTAAAAAGCGACAGTGTAAAAAAAGATTTTTTGTAAATAAAATAATATTCTAATAGTTGTGGGTTAAAGATAATAATTCTTAGGATTTTTCTGAATCTTTTAAATGAAAAAAATTGGAAAATCGTAAAATTCATTGCTTTCAGACATAAATCTCAGTGCATTTATACTAACCACAACAAATTTGTATTCATACGCAATTAAATTAGACACATAATTATTTGTATAATTTTTAAATATGCGAATAGAAAATATTCAACTTCATTTTTAAAAATCTTCAACCATTTAAATTGTAAAAAATTAAATTTCACAAGTTCCAAATTAACTTTAAATTTTCCTTTAAAATCGCTTTTTTAAAACAAAACAAAAAATTCATTAGAAATTTAACCATGAATCTTGAGACACTTTTACTTCTACAAATCAAAAACAAAAAAATTAGTCCGAAAAAATTGTTTTAGAATCTTTCAGATTATTTTTCGATATATTTTTAAATCCTCAAAGCTTAAAATTAACCTTTGAATATAAAATCCGAATAATTTCGAATTTTTTCAAAATCTTATTGCTCGTGTGGACAATCATAAAGAATATAAAATTCGAAATAGTTACTATCAAATTATATAAGTGTGCAAAATTTTATGTACAAAAAGCTTTTAAACAAATTCATTAAATTGAATTCAACTTGTTTGCTATGTATAATTTTAGATCATTTTTGTAAACTTAAAAATTTGAAAATATATTATAATATTTTTTTCGTTTGATAATCTAAAGTACAAACACGTTTTTTTGGATTATATTAAATAAAGCCAATTATTCACGGTTAGTATTAACAATAAAATAATATTTTTAAACAGAGAAAAATTTGAAAAATATGAAGATATGCCTACAAACTTTATATAATCCATTTTTCCTCAGTTTTTTCTCAAGTTAAGAACACAATTAACGAATTATGAAAGTACTTTTATAAGAATATTTGTCTGATGTTTAAATAATTTGTGTTCATTAAACAACTTTTTTATCCTGTAAATCGTGAAAAATGTTGATTTAAGTTAGGAATTATATTATTGAAATTAATAAACATTATTGACATAAAATTAATATTTTGAATTTCGTAGAGGATATCCGGACACAATACAAGGGGGTTAAGGCGTGAACATTAAAATTTATTGAGTGTGAATTATTCCTTGCACATTCACTAAGAGGCGAGCAAGCTTCAATTTACGAAAAGTTGATAAAATTTACTTTTTTTTTTGATTTTCCGGAAAACCGAGCTTTTATCATTAAAACACCCATCATAATGTCAAAAGCTCGAAGACACTATTTAATGTTGACCTATTTGAAAAAAATATGGAATCTATTTTTCTCTAAAAAAACAAATTTAGAAAGTGGGGCTTGTCATGAATCTCTTAAAAATTGTATTAGATTCTAATTTTCGTGAGAACTCAAAATCTGATTAAAATTGTGAATTAAAAATTGATTATACTATTCAATATTTTTATGATAAAATGAACCCTTTTCAGGTCGAAGTTTGCTACATGTAAACCAAATCTTTTGACCGTTCATGAAATTAAGAAAGAAAAAGTGATGTCACTGAGGACAGTGAAATATGGAATTAGAATTGAGTGAAGAAGTGCTTGAGGCGAGGGAAAGTGAGTAGAGGGAAATAGGGAAAATAAGTGACGAGGATGTACAGGGAATTCTTATGGTTTTTGGAAAACTGAAAATATATTTAAAAATCTGTCAACATTTCAAAAAATTTAAATCTCAACAAGAAAGGGGTGTGAGGGGAAATGAGGGATGACGAGTAGGCGAAGTAAGGGAAGGAAAGAAGGGAAAATGATAATCAGAAAAATATGGGAGGTAAGGAGAGGCGAATTATGGACAATGAAAGAAAGGCAAATAGGGGAAATGAGCGAAATGAGGGACAGGGAAGTATTAGAGAAATTAAGAGGAAATTAGGAAAGGGGGAGCAGGAGAATTCACGAAATGTGAGGGGTTGGTAGTAGGGGAAGTGAGTCGTAGCGAAGTAGGGAAATAAAGTACAGGATCAATGGTGGAATATATGGAAAATGAGGGAAAATGTTTCAAGAATAGGGTTAATTGGGATGAGAAAATGAAGGCTGGGGGAAGGAAGTAGAGGAAGGAGCGTGTCATTTTAGAAAAATACTATAAATTACTATGGTTTTTGGTAAACTCAAAATAAATTTGAAAAATGGACATTTTAAGAAATATTAATCGGGACAAGAAATTATTTCCTTTTAGGTATTCACTCTTCTCTAAGAAGAGATTACAATTAAATAATTCATAGATATTTCTATAAAAATTATATAAATTTTATAATACGAAAAAGAACGATTGGTACGTATACTGGGATTATTGTACGGGACGTAATGCTGACTATATATAAAAAATAAATTAAAAAACTCGAATAAAAATTAATAATACTTAATAAATAAAACCACCCAAACGATTTCCAAACGCAATCAATTTTAAACAGTGATTTTTGTTTAATTCCCTTCTAAGAATTAAAATCATTTTTCGAAAGAGACATTCAGCTTTTGATATAAAAGTAGTAATTGCGGTAATAAAGTTTTTTTTCAAATTGAAATTCTACTCTCTATTAAATAACTTATAGAAACCTATAGAAATGGACAAAAAATATATAGAACCACATAACCATATAGAAATTGTATCAATTCTATATGACTCTATATATCCTTTTGTGAATTTCTATAAGTTTCTATAAGGCATTTAATAGAGGGTACTATTATAGTTTTAGTCCAAAATTGTATGATTGGGTTCGAGATTTTATAATTTTGTTTTAAAAGTTTTAGTTTCAGTAATATTCATCTTTGGTACTGTAGTCGTCTTTTCGGTATTGAATTATATCAATTTTGAATTGTATTTCTACTATTATAAGAAAAAATGGTTTAGAAAAAATTAAATAAGAGATTTGAAATTTAAAAAAAAATTATATTATATCTCTTTAAATTTTCCCTGGCTAAAAAGGCGAATTAAAATGAGAAGGAGTAAATTTGCGACAAAGAGGGATGACATGAAAGTGACTCCATTTTCCACCGTATATCTCGGATATGCAGAGTAATACATTTGCTTTACTTTGAAGTTATCCTGATGTACATTACGAGAAAATTCGGATGCCTTATTCGAATTATTTTGAGGATACGTCGTTTTTCATCTCTGTTTATTTGTAAGTCCAAAGTTTTCGGCTGAAAATATTGTGTAGTTCGGAAGTAACGCTCGGGAGAATTGCAACACACATAACCTCGAGATATACAAGGCAGTCTGATAAGTCCCTGAAAAATGAAACACGAAGACGTTTTTCTGGCCAAAGTCGGTTTTATTTTTCAACATACTCTCCTTTTAGGTCGATACAGCGAGTACAACGATTTTATAACTTTTTGATACCGTCCGGATAGTACTCGATCGGAAGGTCTCCAAAATACGCCTCAGTTTCAGCTATGAGCTCCTCATTTGAGTAAAAATGCTTACCGGTGAGCCATCTCTTCAGGTTAGGGAACAAGTAATAGTCCCTGGGGGCTAGGTCTGGTGAATACGGTGGCTGAGGAACCAATTCGAAGCCGATTTCATGCAATTTTGCTTGTGCAACTAAGCATGAATGAACAGGCGCATTGTCGTGATGATAAAGCGGTTTTTTCTTCTTCAAATGCGGTCGTTTTTCGGCGATTTCGATTTTCAATTAGTCCAATAATGATGAGTAGTACGCACCGGTTACGGTTTTACCTTTTTCAAGATAGTCCACGAATATTATGCCATGTGCATCCCAAAATACGGAGGCCATGACCTTTCCGACCCATTGTTGCGTTTTTGGACGCTTCGGAGCACTTTGGCCCGATGGAACCCACTGTTTTGCCTGTTGCGTTGACTCAGGAGTGTAGTAGTGGATCCGGGTTTCATCCATGGTTATGAATCGGCGCAAAAACTCGATCGGCTTACGCGAAAATAATGCCAAATTCTACTGGGAAGTTTTCACACGAATTCGTTTTTGGTCCACTGTGAGCAAACGCGGCACCCATCGCGCGCAGAGCTTCTTCATGCCCAAAACTGAATGCACGATATTGCCCACACGTTCTAATGATATGCCTACAGTATTAGCTACCTCTCTCAATTTCACTTTGGGATCATTCAACATCATATCATGGATTTTTTCGACATATTCTGGTGTAGTAACCTCTTTTGGGCGCCCAGATCGTTCAGCATCAACTGTGCTCGTACGGCTACAACGAAACTCGGTAAACCACTTACGAATCGTTCTAATGTGCAGAATCCGGGTAATACTTATCCAGCTTGGCCTTGGTCTCGGATATCGTTTTCTTGCGAAGATAGTAGTGTTTGATCAAAACTCGAAACTCAGATTTTTGCATATTAAAAAAAACTCGGAGGCTAGTCTCTTCTCAGTGCTGTAACTTGTAAATGCGTAAACATAAATGGCTGAAGTTTGAAGGCGTCATTTGAAGGATCAAGCTCGACGAAAATGGTTCCCATTAGTGAATACTAATGCCATCTCTTAGAATTTTCAGGTACTTATCAGACTGCCTAGTACACACACGTTGTTAGAAATATCAAAATTTAGAAGAAAAAAACCACAAAAGAAGTGTGTGGAGACGTCCGTTAGCATGTTCGGAGTCATTTCCCAAATTTTCAAGAAAAAATATTGATTATGCTAGAAAAAAAGCCAGGGGAACCTAAAACTGGTAAAATCGAAAATTTCCTAAACGTCACATGCCCTTAAATCATACGAAAAATACGACTTACTCCTAGATTCATACCTCTGGCCCTACTGCCGCTTTCAGTGCGTCCGACGACGACGTTCTTTGCTCCACCTGTAAAATGAGAAAAACCCAGTTACAAAAACCTACAATCCAAAAATGAAACATATAAAATTCAAGCAAATTTCCGACTCTGATTATACGTACCGGATATTTTTGGCGATGATTTTAAGAGTTTTAAAATCTCAGTCTTATTAGCGTCACCACCTGGCCACAATTCCTCGCGCGTGTTCGAGTGCCTTGCCGGCTTGCCCAAATTTGACTCTCTTTCACTCTCTTTGCCAGGCTATGCCAGGCTCGATCCACTACGTGAGAAATAACCCAGTGGGCACAAAATTTGGCGACGACTTTACGACACCGTTACGATATCTTTACAACTTCACGACATCCTATGTCCATGTCGTTAAGGTATCTTTGCGATATCGCAAATGAGTCGTATGATCTGGCGATGTCTTTACGTAATCGCAAAGACACCAAAACGACATCGACATAGGACGTGGTAAAGTTGTCGTGAAGATGTCGTAACTATGTCGTAAAGACGTCGACAAATTTTACATCCAATGGGACATGGCGAAATTCAGCGCCATCTGCAATGGGCATGAGAACAGCAGAAGCGTGCATGTGTTAGTCGTTATATATATGCATGCTCCTTCCTTTTATTTTTGTATTTTAAGGAGAAAAAGATAATTAAGAGACAAGTTAGGATTTGCATACGTATGAATTTTTATTTTATCTGAAGCAGAGTCGATCTGTGATATACAGTTTTTTTAATATGTCATAACCACACCAGTTTGCGTTTTCAAGAAATTTTTTTCATTAAGATGATACCGGCACATGAAAAACCGTTTTGAGGTTATGGTGTCATACGGTGACAGCACCAGACAACATGTGACAGCAACAAATGACAACAAACAATTTTCTGCGCACGCGCTTTTGAAACTAATTTGCATCATCTGCGATGAACAGGAGAATGAATTTGACTCCCTCGCTGCCTCTCAACCCCCCGCGCCAAAGTTCTAAAAATTCGCCATTTTCCCTTATTGAGTTGACCGAGCCTGATGCTTTGCCTCCAATCAGTGTTCCCAACTATGGCATGTAGACGTACTGCGCTTATTCTAGGAAGCTCGAGAGGAACACGACGCGACAAACCATTACCATGGAAATAAAGCTTTGTTTGCATCTGAATTTGATCTCATGTAAATTAATACTTTGTGGTTATGTTTTCAATCATTCTTCAGTCAGGAGATTTTTTCAAATGTATTTAAGTTTATTCGAAAATAAATGCTTTGATAATCACAAAACCATACGCACAATTCATTGGAAAAATTAATTTTTCACTTTTTTACATTTTTATTTTGCATGCTCAAATTAATAATTCTAACACATAGTGGCGACTTCACTGATAAATGACCATGATTTTTGAGACCCGCAAAATGGTAGCGAAAATGGTAGTAGCGTATAGACCTTTTTGATACAGGTGTGTAAAAAAGCTCACTACTTCTTGCACAAAATCTAGGTACTTTGAATGGCAACATACATAGTAAATCTGGGCAGTTAAATAGCCCCCTTAATAAGTTTTAGCCCGAAAACTATTGACAGTGAAAAGTGTCTTTCTTGAATTTTTAGTGAGCAGAATGTTGCGCATAACGAGTCATAATCGACACTTCTAGGAGGATACACCCCATTTACCCCAAAAGCCAGTGTCTTGAGAAATCTTTTGTTTATTTTTCAAGTAATTACATTGATATTTTTCTGTAGAGGCTCCATATAGTAGATGAGTATCCCAGCCTCGATGTTACGTATGCATTGAAGAGTACTGTGAGCGTTTCAACATCCCTGAATTGTTTAAATGATCTTATTGTGAATCCCAGCATTTGATTTGCTGATTTAACAACACAGTCGATGTGTATATGAAATTTAAGCTTGGTATCAAAAGTTATACCGAGATCTAATTTGCTAAAGACTCTTACAATAGGCTTTTCATCTATTATATATTCAAATACAATGGACTATAATTTCCTGCAGAATGACACCACCTTACATTTATTTATATTTAGTTGGAGATCTAATTTCTTAAGCCAACTGATGAACCCTTCAAAATATTTTTGCAGTTCTACGCAGTCTATAAAATTTCTTATTTTTAACATGATTTTTGCATCATCTGCATACAATAATTTCTTAGAGTTTCTGTTGTTACCTATGTCATTCAGATAAATATTCGACAATGTAGGTCCTAAGCTTGAGTCCTGAGGAACTCCAGACGTGGGAGTGTAAACGTTTGACATGCAACCGGCATACTGCACAACATGCTTCCGATTTTGCCGTAGGTCATTGATGAGCGAAATTAAATTACCGGGAAGGTATAACTGATTGAGTTGATCTACTAAAATCTAATGATTGTATTTGTCAAAGGCTTTGAAAATATCTAGATAGATAACCTCCAATTGAAATCCCTTCGCCAAGGCTTCCCCCGCTTGATACATAATGAGCAATAAAGGTTTCGAAAGCCTTGGAGAAGTTGTTTATTATTGAAATAGGCCTGCAATTTTTTACATCCGTAGAATCACCAGTTTTAAGCACAGGACATACTCTAGTCTCTTTCCACACGTGCAGATACGCTCCTACACCCAGCGCCGTATTAAATATGTATAGCATAGGATTAGTTAATGTTGTTGTGCAATTTTTTATCAGAAATTTAGGTTTGAGGTCCGTATCAGATGTGTATTTGTTTGAAAGAGGGCTTAAAGCTAATCTTACGTCAACCTTATCCTTACCATTATCGTACATTATTTTCGGCAACCTCGACGCATTCTTTAGATTCCCTCGGTAATTCCAAAATTGTGCTGGGTCTTTATTTAAAGCTTTTTTCAAATTATGAGTAAAGAGTTGGTAATCACGGTTAATAAAATTTTTTACATCTAATCATAAGTTAAAGTTGTTCTGTAAGTTATAATTTCCAGGTATAATCCTATGTTTATTCCTGTACTTTTCTTTTAATTTTATTCTGCCAATTAGCTCATTGTAATACCGTTTTGGATACTTACCTGAGCCACCTAATGTTGTGAATTTCGGTACAATTTCTGCAATTACGAAATTTAATAAGGTATATAAATACTGAGTAGACTCGTGCAAGGTCTCAATTAGATATAAATCACTCCATTCAATGCAATTTATTGTATTAAACAAAACGTATTTGTTTACTTTAGAGTAATTGTATCTAGTTGTATTGATATTGTTGAATATAAAGTTTGTTTGATATTGTTTTGCTTTGTTGCAAGTTACAATTATGCTCTCAGCTGGATGGTATGCATCTTCAGGCACCATTGGCTTAGCTGCCCATACCTCGATTTTGTCAAAATTAGTGAATATTAGATCCAGGCATTGATTTTGCCAGTTCAGAACATGGCTGCTTTACTTTAGATCAAACATAAGTAAAAAGGATGAGATTAGATCTGTTTTTGTGTCTCTTAAAGAACCCACAGAGGCACTTAAAAAATGTCTAACGTTGAAATCACCAGTAATGATTAGTGTCTTGTCATATTGCTCATTTTCTTCCTCTAATGCTTTAAAAACATTTTTAAATTCAACTATTTTTACATTAGGAGTTACGTAGATGGAGATAATTATGCATGAAAACCTTAGTCCGGCTACTTTCGCTGCAATAATATTTACTGATGGAGCCACTTCCTGCACTCTATATAGGTTTATTTCGCAAGATTTGCATTGACTTGTAATTGCAATTAGTACTCCGCCTCCTATCATATTTATCTTATCCTGCCTATAACATACGAACTGATTGTTGTGGAAAAGTTCGTTTAAATTTATATTAGGTCTTAACCAAGTTTCAGAAAGTGAAAGGATATCATAAGTATATAAATCACAGAATAATCTAACTTTTACAATCTTTGTATTTAAAACTCTAGTGTTTTGATAATATATCTTAATTGTACTACACTGTTCTTTGTGAATTCTGTGAAATTTTACCCACTCTATAGCATTTCAAATTATCCAATGTTATGTTCTCATTTTCAGGGAGGGTATTCACTATAGGCTCCGGCATTACAAAAATAATTATATTCTTTTTCCTCCAGTTTCTATCATGCATTTCTGATAATGTTTGAGATGTGAGCGACGTGCCTTCTACTTTTGCTATACCGTGGCATATTTCTGCTGACTGCTGCTATACTTTTCTCAACTCATTAGTCGCTGATTCAATAGCCTCAAATCTATCCATAACTTGCTTTCCATCCTCTCCGAGTAAATCTGTTTTTGTTTCTACTTTATTTATATAGCTATTTAGATTCGACATTGCTGCCTTCACTGAGTCATCTAGTAGATTCTTTATCATTTCCTTAATGTTTTTATTATACCTTGAAGACAGTCATCTATTTTTTCCGAGATTACCTCCTCCCAATCCTCTTTTGACATTGGCTTTGGCGTTAGCGATTTGGAGCGAGAGCCACAGCATTTTGAATATACTCCGTTTGGCAAACTTTTACTCCTGTAAGCACATCCTGGATGGTAAAAGGTGCCACATCTTATGCATGTAGAGATTTCGTTGACTATTTTGTTACTGCATCCCTTACAGATGCGCTCGCTACTCAGCAAATCGCCCTCCATTTTTGCGTTGTGGCGTATCGGTTCCGTATATCCAATGTATATGTAACACAATAGTGAGATCGATTTACTTCGCAAGAAAACAGCTACACTACGGGCTGTTAACAATCCAAACAAACACAGAGTTTACTGTACAATTCACAATATAGCTTGGTCAGATATTCGAATTTGACAGAGACGCCAGAAAAGAGCGTGTTTGATATTTTCTATCAGGATAGGTCAAGTTCTCATCATACTGTAAAACAGACATACACATTTTTGAACACACCAATCAATTTTTAACTCTTCCCAATGGATACGGCAGCCCATCTTCTCACACCAAAGCACTTTTTAACATTATCCGATACCGAATTTCAGTAGGAATCGAGAAAAATTCGCGGACCTGTATTTCTCGAACTGAGTCAAAGTTACCCTACGTTTAAAGACTAATTTCGCGGTTTGCAATGATGATTTAACAATTAACTTTAACAACTTTTTGTAGCAGAATAAGAAATTTGAGTCAAAATTTTCATTGTTTATCAAGTGTATTTCAAAATTATCTCCATCATATGTTTCGATCAGACGAAAATTGAAATAGAGCATTTTCAACATTTCAAACTTTGTATCGACTCCTTACGGATAGTTAATGAGAAACTATTATTAACAATTATGACTTGTGCGGTATGTCTCGATTCGTAAGCGAGTCAAGTAGGTAAAGCTTTAAAGACCTAGGCTGACGGTCTCCTGATTATGACATTCTCTCAGGCAATTTTTTACAAACTTTTTGTTACTATATACCCTTTGTTCGGAAAATATTACAATTATGAGTGGCTGCCAAAGTTTTTGGTCACTATTAACGGATTTTGTGAGTAATAATTTTTGTGTTTAAAAATATTTAGCAATGATTAACCGTTTTTCATTGTTGTAAATGACTTTAATTTTTATGAGAGAAATCGACCAAGTGGCCACCGTATTTTTTCTCATGAAGTGTTTGTCAACGCGTTTTGAGGTAAACAGTGCATGTCATACCTATACGAAGCATGGAATTCTTCACTAGAACCTGACATGTCACTCATCCGTTTTTTCTAGACTAGATATTCTGATAGGGGCCCAACAAGTTTTTTCTAGGCTAGATATTCTAATAGGGGCCTCATCAGAACCCAGCTTGTGAAAGGTTACTTATTGATTCAGTGAAATAACCACTTTTGAGGGTTGGCAGCACTGCAACATGTCAATTTAGCAAACATAATAAAAAAATATTTTAGTACATTTAATCAAAGAATCATATCAAAAACTTAAAATTCACAAATCTGATTAAATATTAAACAAGTTGAATAGTTCAGATGCTTTTAAATGACAAGCAACCTCGCATATTACTTTGATTTCAACATTGGACTGTCATGTACAAACCTGTTAAGTAAGTACTTCCTATAAGAGTTAGAGTATTTTTATCCCGTAGTTAATTTAGCAGACTTACAACGCGAAAGTTAGAAAATGTATTTCGTTAAGGAATTCTTCTTGCTAATGAAGTGAAAGAGTAACAACAATGCTTAACTTAAAAACTTAGAGGTTATGCCTCACATGATTTATTCTGGTGTTACTGAACTGATTAGCAAATAAGTCCGAAATCACTGATTAATCAGTTAAATGTCTAACTACTATTTCAATCAGTGAATTTTCCACTGATTCATATTTAGAGAGTGCAAGTGCCAAAATTAGGCAATGATCAACAGTTGCCTTTTTGAGTTTTGTGCTTATTCGTAATATATAGCTAAAGCGGACTGGTGATATACATGCTGGACTAGACTAGACTAGATTACTATGGGTATAGAGTATAGACTAGACTAGATTACCAGACTGGACTACTATACGAGCAAAGTTAAGAACTTCTTGTTTTATATTTTTTAAGCTTAATAATATAATAATACTCGACGGTATGAAAAAAGTATGATAAAGTAAAGAGTAAAGTAAGAAGTAAATAAAAAAAAACATCATATAATTCGGGAAGTAAAAATAATGTATAGCGTCCAATCTGGATTCAGTGTCTCTTTCGGGGCTGACGGTGATCATAAATGTAGAGTCTCTGAACTAGTGTATGCCTCTTCTGTTTCTGTTCCTGTTTGCTCACGCCTGAGTGAACATCTCACACTCCCCGCAGTTCCTCTCACCCGGAATTCACCTCTCACCCAAAATCGCTAAATCGAGGTTCGACTGCATTTACAACAAACGTTCTTTAACTTTTTTCCTTCATCCATTTAAAATGGTTTTTCATATTAAATTTCAAGATAAAATCATGACTTACAATTTTAGCATTTCATTTGATTGATTTTCTAGCTAAAAAAGAACAATTTGCACCAAAACAGTTGAATTTTTAAGTCAAACCCCTGTTGAAAAAGAAGTATTAATTTTCAACCGTAGACATAAATTATTTGAAGCTTTATATAAAGTTTTTGTACCAAAAAAAAAAGAATTTTTCATCGGGGCTCCCGCTTCTCTTGAAACTAAAAGAAACAAATTAAACTTTTTCTATAAAAAAATGTAATTTTTAATAAAATAGATGAATTTTAAAACAAATAACATGCAAGCACCCCCACAGATATTTCCTATCTACGGTTCAGCGTGGCCCAGTGTGTCTTGACAGAGGAGAGATTTCGGCATGCGCCTTCCACCATTCTCTCTCTCGACAGAAGAAATAGTGTTGGGCGTTGTACATGTGTTCCATAAATCATTTCAAAAATACCGATTTCAAAGGAAAAACTTTAATTTAGAAGTTGTGCAAATAGTTACATTACTATAATATTCTTGAGTTCCTTATGACAGCATAAGAGAATATTGTCAAATAAAAATAAATGTGGAAGGATGCTAAAAATATTTTCGCAAAAACATAGAAAATAACGTGTGATAAAAGTAATCGCATTTTCTGAATGAAATGAAAAAAATAGTCATTGTTGGGAGTAGTAAGTTTAAAACAAATTATGTGATCATTTAAACAATTAATTATTGTTTATTTATAAAATATCTAAAATATCTAATATAATATATAATATATGAACGATTTTTAATTTGTAAAGAAACTTGTCATTGTCAATGTTTATGCGATTAATAATTTGATTTTTCCTCCTTTAAATTTCCTTGAAATTGAGTATGGAATGTTTGACATATTTTTGACGTACCATTAAATATGTCATAAATTACTAGTGTTTTAATATTTATAACGAGTATAAAAATATAAAAATCAATCTGTTACCAAATTTGAAGTGCTATTTTGAAACATATTTATAGGAAACGTTAATAACTTTTTTGTATTCACACTGCCGATTTGTGAAGAAACTAAGAAAATTTACAAATTGGCTTGTATTATGCTTTTTATTATTTAAATGATTATTAAGAAATCGTATTAATTATACTAATTTGACTAAAGTAATGCCGTGTAAAAATAGTCTGTATTGACCCGACCAGAAGAAGGTTTCTGGCCAGAATCTGACCGGGTCAAATCGAGATACTATTTTGTTAATTGCCTGGCCGGGATCTGACCGAGTTTCCACCGGGATCCAGTCAGGCCAAAAATGGTGCATAATAGAAGTATCATAACCTTAAAAACATCTGAAGAAATATTCATAAACGACTGCCGTAAGTGGGTCGTTTGTAAATATCTGACAGGCGAAAGACTAATTTGATGTATTTTAGGTATTTTTTTAATCAATTATTAAAGAAAAATTAAACAAATTTTAATTATATGGTTTCCTACTTTTGGTTCCGCGGTTCTCAGACTTGCCGTGACTGCAAAATCGTCGACCAACTTCTTTTTTATTTTCAAACAGTTTCCCATTGAAACTATACTTAATTTTTTTGTGATACGATTTTTTCTTATTTTTAATGTACTTATATATTATCTTGAATAAGCAAAAAACGTGATAAAAAGAGAAATAACTTTTTCCGAACAAGGTTTTGAATTACGTTGTCATGCTTGAACGTAATAGCGATTCGGCGACTTCCAGAGCCTTCAATACTAAAAACGCAGTACAACGGCGGTGGACGCCAGGTTATCCGTTAAGAAATTTATTAAATTTCACAAAATAGAATCCAATTTTCTGGAGCGAGCGGATTATTTATAAAGGTAAGTGAATTATTTTGTTAATAAAAAAGCATGACCCCTGAGAAAGCAACCCCTGAAATTTATTTTATCCCTTGTAAAAAAACCTATGCAAACTAAGTTACGCTTAAGTTAAATTTGTTATGCAATTTAACTTTAAATTCTTACAATTCAATTTCTTACAGAAAATTAAGAATCATAACCTATATTTTAGCACTTGCATTGAATCAATGCTTGTAGTTAATATATTTATTATTATGCATGCAGTTCTTAAATTGAAATTCCAACATCTTTTTACAGGTAAACATAAGTGCTGACAAAGATTTCTATCTCTACCAGTTGGTGGAATATGTTCGCTGTGGTAAAAAGGCTACAGTAAAATGCGATCGAGAAGCCCAGTCAAAAACCGGTCGGATTCCGACCAGCTCACAATATTTTTATCCGGAATCTGATCGGGTAACCCGTCCGGAAGCCGACTGGGTACACCAAACCGGGATCCGACCAGCGCAGCGTGACGAAACCAAATAGAATCCGACCAGGCAGCCTGTCCAGATTCCGGATACAAGCAGGACAACCCTGCCGGAATCCGGCCCGAACCCGGTCATAATTTCTAGACGGAATGTTTTTATTATTTTAATTATTATAAATTACCTAAAATACCAAAGTTCGTACTCAAAAATCTTGCTTAAAGATGTCAAATCTTGCCAAATCATACTTGATATTTTGAGTTTTAAATTTCCAGTATCTAGAAGAAGCGAAATGGACATTCCTGTGGAAAGAAGCAAGGATAGCTAGGAGACGCACTTCTCTCCTGGAGAAGAAGATTCAGAGGTCATAAAATGTATTGACGAGTCCTACGACGAGAAAGATTACCAAGATGCCCAGCCAATAGAAATAGACGATTGGCATAACGATCCGGCCAGGGAGTCGAATGAGACAAAAAACTAGAGACGTTGGAAAAACCTCCAAATGAATGTTCACTGTGCGTCCAGAGAAAATGTTTGAAAGCAACCATAGACCACATGCTGAGCCAACGGATGGAAGCACTTGAGACGAAACTGTAAGTATGCACACAACCAAGTATTTTATTTGATGAAAAATTGAATATTAAGCTGAAACGTTGTTACTTACATATTCTTCTTTAAGAACTATACATTGAAATGGACAATAATAGTATGTGCATAAGAAAGTTTTAATTTCTATGTAGGTTAGTTCGAATAAAAGCAGCTTTAGAAGTGAACCTTTAAATACTGTTAAAACATTTGCAAAGAACAGTGGAGGAACTCATCAACGAAAAAACTCCAAAGTGCACAGCAAAAAAAAACTTAATTTACTGAAAGCTAGTGTAACCTTAGGTTAATACACTATCCTAACTGAAATTAAGGATAATATTCTAACTAAAAACCAGGAATTTCTCACGCCTTACCAAAACTCCTCAGCTGTTTTTATATGATATTTATTCGTTTTAGAAAACATACAAGTTGGGTTCAAACTTGTAAGAAAATACAGGAAAAGTAGGACAAATGGAAAAAAACGGTATATTGGGGGTACGTGCGGTCCAAAATCTTCAGACAATTGCATTCCGTATTGTATTTAAAGGGCGCTCACGCTCCGAAGTAAAAAGTTTTGTAATAATTTAATTACTTTGATGGGTTTAATAATCCAAATATTGGCTGATAAATGGAACTTATTTTGTTGCAGCACTTTTTTCAATCTGTGAAACGAAAACTCCTCGAATGATGGAAACATAGTATCATAGCCGAAACTGACCAAGGCGACATGGAGCACGGTGTGCTCAACCCCATAGAAAAGTGGTGAACGGATTATAGTAATTGCTACGTCCCCTAGGTGGCGCTCGTGTGAATTCAGAATGAACTTGAGTGGACGATAGAAGTTCTATCGTCTGCTCATGTCTGCTAAAGTTCACTATAGCTGCAAGAATTATATTTTTTTCGCGTGATGAACTTGGATTTACAATGGATTTTCACCGATAACACGAACTACAAATGGATGCGACTAGAATAAATAGCCACGAGCTGCATAGTAGCGCCAGCGATCTGTAACGTCATGCAAGATAGTACGAACCTGAAATTCAGGAAAATTCCTTTATTTTAGGTGACGAAAGCCTTACAGGTTATTTCAGGTTACCTTCAACTTACGAGGGTAGTTCAATAAGTCCTTAGAATGAAGTATAAAAACAATTTTTTTTTGGTAAATTCTTTTTTATTTTTCAACATAATCTAATTGGAGCTCTATACACTTGGTCAATCGCTTTTCAAGTTTTTTTAATCCTTCAGAAAAGTGCGTTTTCGGAAGTTCCTCAAAATAAGCACTTACAGAGGCAA
>NC_046664.1:78725641-78728981 GCF_010883055.1 Belonocnema kinseyi | reverse complement strand
GGCAGATGTGCCATGAACTGAGTCCAATTCATTTTTTATCTCATATGGAGTTAAACCCTTTAAATGAAAATGTTTGATTACCGCTCTGGACTCGTTTTTTTTTCATTTTTCTTAACGAACAATTTTTTTTTATCAATTGGTTATAAAAACACGTAAACTCAGAAGATGTGGACTGTGATTGCACCGTATATCTAGTCGGGAGTGGTGCTGACTGAAAACAAATGATTTGGAGCGATTCGCGCGCCATCTGTTGGTCATTCTAAGGACTTATTGAACTACCCTCGTACTTTCAGAACTGAATATTGAAATTTAGGAGAATACTTTACTTTATTCCTGTAGAAAAATGCTGATTTTTCATTTAAGAAAAGTTAGTGCTTTATTCAAGATAGTTTGCACACTTAAATTCAGGTACTTCCTTAATTCAAGTCAAACCTAAAATTAAGTCGAATAAAAATTTAAGTATTTATCTTCACTGTGTGATCATCGCGCGAGGCTCGCTTGTTTCGCTTGTTTGAGCGCGCCTACAGCGCCCGACTTTTGGTAGGTTGGGTCCTGTATTTATCAGCACCAACTCTAATTTTGTGATCGTAAATTCTCTTTTCTTAAGAGGGCTGTGTACATGGACTTTTGGAGATATGTCGTTTATGCGTAATTTCTGCGAAAGTATTGTCAAAAATATGATTTATGTGGTATGGCTGGATTAGGAAAATAACGAGCCATGTCTATGTTGAATCAAAAGTGAAATAATGTTTATTATATTAAAAATATGATTGGTTAAAGTGACCCTACTTTTGAAGGCTCATTTCTCTGCTTGTAATGATTATTTCGAAAGTTGTATATCAACATAAACGTGATAAAGTTTTGCTGAAAAGATTAACATCTATGAAAGAATTATTGCTTTTAAATAAATACTAAAAAACATGATGCTAATTCGAATGATATATACTTTTAGGAGTCGCTTTTTGCATGAAAAATTTAAGCTAATAATTCTGCAAAAGTAGGGTCACTTTGACCAAGCCTATTTTTGATATCATAAACAATATTTCACTTTTGATTAAACATAGACATAGCTCGGTATTTTTCTAATCCAGATATCTTGAAAATTTCTTCAAATTATTGTAATCTCTTGCAAAGTTCTCGGAGTCTTTGTACATTTATTAATTTTAAACAAATCTTTAAAAATATTTGTAAGACTTCAAGATAATGTAAAAAAAACTAACAAAAAATCGATTTTCTTAATTAGGATTTTTTGTTAATAACACTACTTATGAACAATGAGGGTCAGATATAGAAAATGTTACCCAAGATAATTACGTTCTCTACGATAAAAGGAAGGATATCAAAAAGGGTAATCGCTATAGTTTATATAGGAACTAATCCTAGCAGCTATAGGAAAATTGAAGTTTCGATTTTTGATTAGCAATCCCCCCAATCTGGTCCTTTTTCAGAAAAATAAATGCCGTAATACTTTAAAAAATTACAATATTTTTACCTCTTAAGGAATATTGTACAATTAATTTCCACTCAATATCTTTGCCCCCCCCACCCCCTGACAGGACTTTTTTGGAATTTTCAACATTAATTATTTTACACCAATAAGTATGAATCTGAATAGTTAAAATAACTATTATGTGTAAAAAACACGTTTTTTCGGCAAATTGTGGATAATTATTAGTTTTGGACACCAAAAGTCATACATTTTCTGAATGGCATTTGTTTAAAAAAATTATTTTCCTTTGTAAAGCGAGAAAATATACAATTGTCTGGAATTAATGGCACAATTGACAGATGTTGAAAGTAATATTGTTTGTCCCATAAGAATATTTAAGAATTTTAAAACCATTTTCATTGTTTTAAACCATTTTTGCCCCTGGAAATAGTGAAAAGTTACTATTTTTTGCAATGAATGACATAATTAACGAATTTTAAGAGTGGTATTTTTTTGTTCAAGATACCTATACATTTTAAAAACAATTAATAATAATTTAATTGTGCCTTTTTGGAGGAAGGTTGAAAAAGAATAGTTTTTTCAAATATCTTACACTATGTCGCTAATTCATCCTGAGATCAGGAAATGCTGAATACTAAGCGATATAATCTATAAGAGATTCGAAAAAAGGACACTATTCTCCACCTTCCCTGTGAAAAGGAGCAAGTAACGTATTATTGAAGGTTGAAATAAATGCTGAATATCTCAAAAATAAAAAAATATTGCTCTGAACATGAGTAAATTATGTCGTAATTGCAGAAAATAATAACGTATCACGATTAGCAGGGGAAAAATTGGTTTAAACGAATGAAAATTGTGTAAAGAAATAGAAAACGTTAAAAAATTTTTAATATTCTCATATGAGAAAATATGACCGTAAGTGCCATATGACGCTATCGTTCATTTAACATTTTCCTTCATGATTTATAGCTTGATTCAGAAATTCCCACGCTTTGTGGGGCGCAAACTTGTTTAAAGAAATTAAAATTGTTCAAATAATTACAAAAGAACTTAAAAACATACATTACTCTCAACATTCCTTAATTATGTCATTATTTCTAAAAAATAATAACTGTTTACGGTCTTAAAAAGAATTTTTTTTCAACAAACGGATATTTTTTAAATAATTAGAAAATATTTTGAAAATGAAATCTTACTTTTGCTATTCATTAAATGTATCATGAAGTATGCTGTATATGGGGCATTATTCCTCAACTGCCCCAACTCAAAAAGTCATGTTTTTCGATTGTCTCTAAATTCTGGGAATGCGTTCGCCTGCCCAACAGTAGTTAATCGACAAACTTATAGCCCAGGATTACCAACCCTCCCCAAGTAAGGGGGGGTTGAATTTTCAACCCCAATGCCTGCAGGGGTAGTTTCAAACGCCTGTAACTTCCTTTCTAATTACGCGATTTAAAATTTTTATTAGGGTTTTGGAAAGTGCTTTTTACACGCTTTCATACTATTTTATTATTTATAACAAAAAAAATTGTTTAAACAATTTTTTCAATAAATCAATTGTTTATTTAACTTTTTTCGCAATTTAGGCATCTACGATTTTTTTTAAATAGTCTCAAAAGAAAGCTTGACTTTTTTACTATGAAAAATGTCTAATTAGAAGATGGACAAATTGAAATTCATTGAGTTACAGAGCCGGTTGTAGAGAGAGTCCTCGCGCTCGCACTCGGACGTAATGCGGCAGCATACCGCGGAACAGTTTTCAAGTATGCCATTTTTTTGTATTACCCACATTGATCCAAAATTGCATGAAGTCATCGGAAAAAACTATTCACTTAATCGAAAATATTGATTAATTGAGCGGTTGGGAGCAAGAACGGCTTACTTGTATTT
>NC_046664.1:78705232-78725541 GCF_010883055.1 Belonocnema kinseyi | reverse complement strand
TTCTTTTGAGACTATTTAAAAAAAAATCGTAGATGCCTAAATTTCGAAAAAAGTTAAATAAACAATTGATTTATTGAAAAAATTGTTTAAACAATTTTTTTTTGTTATAAATAACAAAATAAGATGAAAGCGTGTAAAAAGCACTTTGCAAAACCCTCATAAAATTTTTAAATCGTGTAATTAGAAAGGAAGTTACAGGCGTTTGAAACTACCCCTGCAGGCATTGGGGTTGAAAATTCAACCCCCCCTCACTTGGGGAGGGTTGGTAATCCTGTTCTATAAGTTTGTGGATTAACTACTGTTGGGTAGGCGAACATATTCCCAGAATTTAGAGACAATCGAAAAACATGACTTTTTGAGTTGGGGCAGTTGAGGAATAATGCCCCATATGCCGTACGAAACTTATTTTTAAATTATCATGTATTATCGAAGTGAGACTCCCTACCTTTTAGGTTATTGACGAATTATTCGTACTCCCAGTAAGCGGCCTACATCCACAAGATACGTGGCAGGAAAATAAGTAGATCTGGATTTTAAACAAATATATATCAATTTATTATGAGGAGTACATTACGCGTACTTCAACGATTCAAACGACAGCCATACGTCCTTCTTTTTGCATCCCGATTCGAACTGTACGGCACTAGACTCTCACAATTTTTTCGCCTCGTCCAAACCGCAGGCTGCGTAAGGCAGAACGGAAACTCGCTCGCATATTCGACTCCGATGAGTGACATAATGGGGGTACAAAGACCCTACAGTACTCCCCCCTGAGTGACGTCACCTTAGGAACGATTCTATTAAATATTTAAAACCTAAACGTAAAACTACCCAACGCATGCAGAGAACGTGGAACTGAAAAAGAATTACAGTAATACGCAGCCACAAATATGAAAATCATTTTGAATTATTAAATCTATGCTGCTTTATAAATACATAAACAGCTGCTAAAGAACGTTGCTTAATATAGGTTTTCCTAAGTACAATTGCAAAACTACGTAGAATTAACGAAAATGAGCGTAATCTTTAATAGGTCGGACACTTAAGATAATATCTTTGGTATAATACCTTTGGCATGATACAATTAGTTTGAGAAGTATTAGTATTTGAAACGAAATATCTGAAAATTTTCCTTAAAATTTCTCAGGTCATAACCCTCAAACACTAGGTAGCAAAAGATACTACTTTCTTACCAGCGTAAGTTTTGATTGGTTGAACCAAGTTCATCGCAGTGTTAGAGGAAGTAGGAGGTATATTTGTTGTAAGCTTTGAAATGCTAGGCGTCGAAAAAATGATAAGCAAATCATCACGTAAGAAATACGCAGGCTTAATATTTTCTACCGAGACCTGGCGCGGTGAACTGTTTACATCGATTTCGTATATCCTATCGGATGTGCGATTGATGACTTTGTGAGGTCCGGTGTACGGACGCTCGAGTGACCTTTTTGCCGTTCCAACGCGCAGGAAAACGTGCGAGCTTGATTTTAAGTTCTTATGAAGGAAAGCTCTCTTTTTGTACTTGTGATACACAGGAACTGGTTTGATCGACCGCATGTGCTCACGAAATTCTTGTAGGAAAATTTTAGGATCAGGAGTAAAATTTTCTGGAAGAACAAACTCTCCGGGAATGCGCAAGGTGGTGCCGTTAATAAATTCAGCCGGAGGCGAACTGATTTCCATGACATTTGACCTGAGAACGTGTAAGACCGTGGACAACGATCGTGACCAATCTTGACCGGAGTGGCACATGATTGCGGCCTTGAGGCAGCGATGCCAACGCTCGATCATACCGTTCGAAGACGGCTGATATGCTGTGGTTCGAATTCTTCGACACCCCGTGAGTTGGAGTAAAGCCGTAAAAAGCTGGGATTCAAATTGACTGCCTTGGTCAGTGGTCAGAGTTTCGGGCGCGCCATAACGCGAGACCCAATGATCAACAAACGCTCGACATACCGTCGGAGATTCAATATCCTTGAGAGGAACTGCCTCTGGCCATCGCGAAAAACGATCAATCATCGTTAAGCAGTATTTGTAACCGCTGCTCTCCGGAAACGGACCGACGATGTACATATGGACATGTTTAAATCTCCCGTCAGGAGCTACGAAATCAGCAGGCGCGAGGTGATTGTGTCGCGATATCTTAGATTGATGACAGTCTAAGCATGCTTTAGACCAATTTGTAATGTCGCGATTCATATTGGGCCAAACGTATCGTTTTCGAATAATCCTATCTGTGACTCTTTTACTCGGGTGGGAAGAGTCATGAAAGAGGTCAAACAATCGTTTTCGGAGCGATGCTGGAATGTACGGGCGAAGCGTTTCACCAGTTCGATCACAGTATAGGGAAGTGTGTTCAGGACCCCAAAAAATTCTCTTTAGCTTAAGCGAACAACTCGGGTCATCTAAAATACGCTTAAGGTCTTGATCATCGTATTGAGCCTGCGCGAGTTCGACAAGACTCCATTCAGTGGGTAGTCTTATTGACTCTACTCTGGACAGTGAATCAACTACAACATTGTCTGCTCCCGGAAGATACTCAATTCGAGTAGTGTACTGAGAGATAAACGCCAATTGCCTTTGCTGACGCGAAGACGCTTTTTCCGAGCGTTGCGTGAAAGCATAAACTAGAGGCTTGTGATCAGTGATCACCTTGAAGTCTTGCCCCTCAAGAAAATGTCGGAAGTACCGAATAGCCTCAAACACCGCAGTCAGCTCGCGATCATACGCGCTATACGCTCGTTGTGCAGGCGTAAACTTCCTGGAGAAGAAAGCGAGTGGCTTCCAAGAATCTCGAAATCGTTGTTCGAGAGTGGCCCCCATACCACAATCTGAAGCGTCTGTAACGAGACGCGTTTCAGCATCAGATGGGGTATGCGCAAGAAGAGTCGCATTAGCGAGATCATTCTTTATCTTGACAAACGCTTCTTCTGCCTCGTGTGCCACTCAATCTCTCGTCTATCATTTTTACGCGAGTCAGAAAGGTAGCTGTGTAAGGGCGCTTGTATGCAAGCAGCTTGAGGCAGACTACGGCGATAAAAATTAACCAAGCCTAGAAACCTTCGTAGTTCCACAATGGTCCGTGGTTTAGGAAATTGTACGATCGCTTGAACCTTCTCAGGGGTTAAAATAATAATTTTTTTCAATGATTAATAAATTGATCGCTAAATTATATTTTCTTACTGAATATATTTATTTACAAATTTAGATAGGTATAAATACAAAATCAATAATGTTTAAATTATTCAACTATTGAACTGTTTGGTTGAAAATTCGTATTTTTTATTTAATTCAACATTTTTTGATTTTTAATTAAATCATTTTAGTTCAGAAATCTTTTTTCTTCATAATGTAATTATATTTTGTTGAAAATAATGTTGTTTTATTATAAAATGTTAATTTGTGGTTAAATAGTTAAATAGTGGGACACAGGAGAAAAATCGGAAAGAATCGGAATAAACTATTGGGACACTGCATCATTTATTTGGAAAGGTTCAGAAAGAAGTAAATGGAGTGGGACACTTCTCAAAAGTTCGGAAAGGCATCGGAAAGCTTCGGAAAGAGAAAGCGTTCGGAAAGACTCTGAAGCAAGTTCACATAGAAATCAGAAAGGATCATGTCCTAACTTGGACAATATTTTCACTGTCAAAATAAACTCATAACCCAAAGATGGTAGGTAGACGCACAATTTCAAACATGAATAATACAAACAACAAAACAGTCTCGGAATGGAAAAAAGAAAGAAAAAAGTTTAACTTCTAACCAAGAAGTTGAATTATAAACCAAAAAAGATGTTTTTTAAAATAAAAATGTAGCAGTTGATACTTCCTTTCGAACACATTGTTATTTTTAATCAAAAACAAGTTAATTCGTCCAAAAAGATAGTGTTCAGTAGAATATTTAAACCTTCAACCGAAAAAGATTAATTGTTAACCAAATTTTTAACAAAATAGTTGACTCTTCAACAAACAAACAAATAATTTTGAACTAAATTTCCAATGAAATATGTATTTCAATCTTCGATCAAAAACCAATTAATTTTCCACTGGCTTAATTTTGCAAGTCCATTATTTTGAGGTTAGGGTCATTTTTCAGCCCTCTGTCATTCCGACAATGTAACTCTCTGTCGTACTGATTTTTTTTTAGGCACACTAGAATATTTATGGGAGAGAATTGTAACACACATAACCTCGAAATATAAACACACGCTTTTAGCAAAATATATATGAAACTAAAAGAAAGCCGAGGAATCTAAAACTGATAATATCGATACTAATTCCTAAGCGCCATGCAAATTAATGAAATTTGGCAAAATTAATTTTTTTTAATTAACCCATAAGAAATATGTGCAGGGATGTCCGTTAGCATGTTCGCCACCATTTCCCAAATTTGCAAGATAAAATATTTTTCTCTTTAGGATAACAATTTTTGTTAATTCATCTTTTTTCGTATGCTACATGGTTTGACCACAAAATAAATTTTTTATTTTTCATTACTTTTTTTGCAATCAAAATTTTATTTTCGAATTTTCAAGAAAATCCAAAAATTTGTTATGATAATCTTGTAGGGCTTCCAAAAAGCAATGTATTTCTTCTCTTGACTTTTTTCATATCGTGCGTTTTTTGGCTTAAAAGTTTGATTTTCTGTTGATTTTAAAAATTTTGAAAATGCTATAACTCTGAGAATTTTTTTTTAAACAAAAAAAGTCACACGGATAAAATGTTTGTCCATTCTAATACTATAAATATCCACACGTAGGAGTTTTAAATTCAGAAAAAGGGGTCTCAAAAATGTTCAAAATGCGCTCACTTTTTGAATTTTTATCCAAACTGGTTGGTTAACGAACTCGTCCCTTCTTTTACAACTTTAAAAAAGTGTGCCAAAGATGGATTTGATCTAATAATTCTTTTAGTCATATCGTGTTTACGGACGGACGACCGGACAGACAGACGTCGTCCTGAAAACTTGATTTTCGGATTCAGGGGGTCTCGAAACGTGAAGATCCGTCAAAAAATTGTGCTGTCAAATTTCGGACAATTCTAATACTTTTTCAATAACAAATGATGGGAATGAAAAAAGATTAGTTTTCAACTACTATTATACTTCACCAAAAAGTATATAATATTTTCTATACAAGACGAATTTTATAGAAAGAAAACTTTAATTTTCAACCAAATTTTCGGCAAAATTGTTGAATCTTTAACCAAAGAATGTAATTTTTAAAAATTTTCTGTTTTTGAATAGCTTGTGTGTTTTGTCCAAAATTATAATTTCTTTTTTTTCAACTTTTTTTTTACGAATAACACAATAGGTTGACCCCAAAAGGGAATTTTTTATTTCTTCTTGTTTTTTGTGCGTTTTGTTTTTTCGGATTTTGAAATTCTATAACTGGAAATTTTATTTTTATCTTAAAAAGATATAAGGATAAATTATTCGAATTTTCGAGTACTATGTACGTAAAGACACGTTCGTAAAAAACATGTTTTCGGGTTCAGAGGGTCTCAAAATGTGGACATGCGACAAAATCGGGGACTTAAACTTTACACAAATTTTCTCTTCAAGACAAGAATAAAATCCATAGGTCTTCTTTATTTTATTAAGAATTTTTAAGAACTTCTTATTTAAAATTATTTCATCCCTAATGGATTAATTAAAAAATGGCCAATATAAGAAAAGACATCTACTAGTTTTAATGTTTCGATTATTTCGAATTAATAACGTATAATCATAGAGGCTTAAAATTCCACCATTTCTAAATTGTCAATTACATACTGTAACCTAGTTTTCTAATTTCTCGCGCGTTTCTAATCTAGCCAGGGTAGGGTCACTACAAAACTCCGGTCACAATTATGTACTAAAGCCTCTATTTGGTTCACTTACTGCCACCATTGTCGAAATACTGAGTCCGTGAGCCACGCTCTACCGCCTCACGAACCACCCTCGAAGCCCGTTTATTAAATTTCCTAGGCGCGAGATAGGGTTGCCCCTATCAGAGTTTCGCTGGTTTTGACAATGCCTCCAGACTTGGCAGGTCTACGAACGTTGCACACGCAATAATTGAGACGAACATAGGGGTGGGAATCCGCGAGTGAGAGAGGACACACACTGTTTCAAATCAAGATCTTTTATATTCTTTGAAACTTACTCCGTTTCATCTTTATAAAACAAAAAAGAAGTTTATAAACTTTCATCGCCACACGACTGGTGAACGGGGTTTGTTCATCGAACCGCTCTGTTTTGGGTTGACACCGGATCTCCCTGAATCTATCTGCCGGTACGCTCCGGATTCCGTCGAGCCAAGATGAACAGTGTCCAAATTTCAGTCTTGGCTGTTGTCTTCCCTTTAGCTTTAGAATTTCCAAAACGACTTCTTCAATTGGTTATGCTGCCGTTATGGTGCCTGATTAGTGCTGCCTCTCATAGTTGCACGGAGTCGTTGCCCCATGTTGGCGTTGACCAGCCTTTTCTCCTAAAGTGGTTGACGAACGGCTTACTTCGCTGACATTTGACCATGAACATAGCAAACACGGGACTAGACATGCCATTGCGGGTTTGATGCAATGAGGGTAGAGGTGCGTCATCTTTTGATGTGCCGCGACAAACATGGCAACGCCCACATGTTTATATTTTCATGCACAGTTTGACGGCAAAAATGCTCGTGCGCATAATCAAGTCGCACATCGTAAGATGGCGGCTCTCCCATTTATGGAATTCTCCCCCCTCCCGTGGATTCAACCCCGCTCGGTAAAGTTAGGATGGCTCAGTTTTCCCGAGTTGGCAGTTGGGTTGGACCTGTTTTTCGTATCGTGTCCCGGCTTGTAACTTAACTGTTTCACGCCTTTGTTGGAACAAT
This sequence comes from Belonocnema kinseyi, assembly GCF_010883055.1. NCBI lineage: Eukaryota > Metazoa > Arthropoda > Insecta > Hymenoptera > Cynipidae > Belonocnema > Belonocnema kinseyi. Next base: position 78,718,691 of record NC_046664.1, on the reverse strand, counting down.
ATCAATAAACTAAGATGGACAAAGACTTTTGTCTGCTGTCTTCCTACCAAGTCTATAGAAAATAAAAAAATAAAATTTACAATGCTCTCCAAGTCTAGAACTAGATCTTCGCAAGAGGTTAGAGGTTTGGCTTCGGCGAGTCATTTACCGATTCTTATTGCCTTTTTGCTATATGTACATGAAAAGTTCGTTACAATATATAAGTTTCCTATAGACGAACGTTAATCGATTGAAGATTTAAACAAAAATTACTGATTAAAATATAAAAATATTTGACTAATAATATTCGACTAACAAACCCCAATGGTCTGTTAGCGTAAATCTTAACATTTTCTTTAAACTACCTTTAAAATAACCTGGAATAAACACGAAACTTAAAAGTCAAAATTCTATAATATCACTGATATAAGAAACCAAGCCCTAAAGTTTAGAAATTCCTTTGGTAAAAGGGTTCCACGTACACCACATGGATGATAGTTTGTTGGGACCTTGTGGCATAGAAAAATGATTTATGTAAATCATTACTAACCTATAATAATTTTCCTGAAAAATGATTTCATAAATGATGAAAACGAAACTTTATTATTATTTTAGATTTTATTAATTGTAATTCAAAATTTCACTTAATAATTTAAGACAGCTTTGGATAACAAATATTTTTTTAGTTAAACATTTCTTGTATTGATTGGATGACGTGAAGGGCTGTGGTTAACATGTTTTATTTTAAAATTAAGTAAGATCGGACGAAGGCTGCCTACTGGAACTTCCCACAATTCATCTTTGGTCAATGGAATAATTGTCCCGCTTCGCATGTTCAGTTTTACTCGTCCTTTATTGTACGTTTGACGATTATATGTATATATTCCAGCAAGAATATTCTTACTTTCCAGTATTGCAAAGACGTCGCCAGCAAGTGTTGTTACTACAATTACTTCTTGCATTGGCATATGTCTATATTCATTACCTGATTCGAGAAATAAAATTAATTTATCCATAGGAAAAGTGTATCTTTCTAGTTTGAAAATCCGGTTCGGATTCCTGTTGGGAATCAGCCGAATAAACTGTAGCTTGTGAAGTTCATATCCAGATCCGTCAGGAGAAGGAAGACTGGTAGGCAGAGTCATGAGCCTAGAAGATGAACTGGCCGTGGAATCAAGTGATGGCTCGGCAGGAGGAAGAGACCTAGCATAAAAAAGGTAATTATCAACAGGAAAAGAATAAGCAGAAAATGGGCCGGCATTAGGAATACTAAGATAGAGGCTACATTAAATAATAATTAATATTTCTTAATTTTAAAGAGGTGTTCTGTGATTTTATTTTTCATGAAAGGGATTTTTCGTAGATTCAGTTTCAAATAATAACGACCAGCTCCATGCCACTTTTCTGGAAGCCTGTGGAAAATATTTGTCATGAGATTTAACGGTCGCCGTGTGGCGGCGCCAGCTATGCAACTGGCCTAGAAGTAAAATAATTCACAGCGAAAGTGTTAAAAAAATGTTTGTTAAATAAAAATATTGAAGATTATGTTATGATACTTTTGATAGAGTTATAAAGATTATGATATTTTTTATTTATTAATTTAAATTTATTTCTGAAGCTAAGTATTTTGAAAAAAGTTATGCCGAAAAGTAACATTTTAAAACAAATTCATTCACATGAATTAAATTGATTTGAAATGTATAATTTTAGTTCAGTTTTCTTGAACTTAAAAATTTGAAAATATATAAAGATATCTTTTTTACATTCTCATCATTTATGATTGAGAAAGTATTATAATTGTCGGAAATTTGACATCACACTTTTTTAATGGATCTCCACGTTTCGAAAACCCCTGAATCCGAAAATCAGGTTTTCACGGTGGCGTCTGTCTGTCTGTCCGTCCGTCCGGCCGTAAACACGATAACTCTCCAAAAAATGAGCAAATCAAATCTATCTGTGGCACACTTATTTTAGGTTTTAAAAGAAAGGACGAGTTCGTGAACCAGCTATTTTGGATGAAAATTCAAAAAGTGAGCGCATTTTGAAAATTTTTGAGACCACTTTTTTCTGAATTTGAAAATTCTATATACGGATATTTATCATATTAAAGAGAGCAAACAATTTATTCTAATGACTTTTTTTGAGAAAATGAAAATTATCAGAGATGTAGCGTTTTCAAATTTTTTTAAATCAACCGAAAATCAAAATTTTAAGCCAAAAAACGCACGATATGAAAAAAGTCAAGAGAATAAAAACATTTCTTTTTGAAAGCCCTACAAGATTATTATAACAAATTTTTGGATTTTCTTCAAAAATTAAAATTTTTATTGCACAAAAATTTATGAAAATAAAAAATTCCATTTTGTGGACAAACTATGTAGGATACGAAAAAAGATAAATCAACAAAAATTGTTATCCTAAAAAAGATCTACAATTTCGTTGCGGATCACTTTTTGATAGGACGCGTACTTTTTGTTTTATTCGTGAAAAATAACATTCAAAAAAATATAATAAAAAAATGTGTGAAAAAACGACGAAAGTTACGAAAAAAAAGATTTAAGAAAGCCTGTTTACAAATATCGTTCGGAAATCGAGCGTATATAAATACTTCCATCTAAAAGAGATCTTTTTGATAAAGTTTTTTCAAGCATTCCAAATGCAAAGAATAAATTTCCGAGCGCGAAGTGTGAGGTAAACTATTATCAAGCGCGAAGCGCGATATTCAACCGTCGCGCGCCCTAGGCGCGCTCAACTTGCGTTGTTTTGCATTATATTAAATAACTCTCATTATCCAAAAATAATATTAACAATAAACTAATATTTTTTAAAAGAGAAAAATTTTAAAAACAAGAAGATATACCTATGCACATTATACGTAGCACCGTTTCCATAAAACTTCAGTTTGATATCATCCCTTAAAATAGCAATTGCCATTCTTTAACAATATTTTTATCATTTTGTGCTTTGTAAAATTGAATTTTATAACCTTTGGCCTGCTCCCGATTATTTTTTTAACCCGATTTACAATCAAAACATAACGTACTTTACCGCTTCTGTTCAAAATTTCAACACCGTGGATATTTTATCCAGAAGCAGTTTTTTTTTAGTTTCCTTTCATTTAGAAAATGAAAAACGTCGCAAACAGGACTAAAAAACTCAACGATTATTTGAGGTTGATCATCAAACTACTTTTGCCGTGATATTAAATGCAATGTTCATTTTTAACTCGAAGTACCAGGGGACTGATAACAATTATACAAATATTTGTTGTTTAAGTAACTCACCCATGGCCGTGGTTGACATGCTCTATTCTATAAGAAAATTTGAATTGGCGATGGAAGCCTACTGGAGTTTCCTTGATTTCATTTGCGGTCAATGGTGTGATCATGCTGCTATTCATGTTGATTTTTATCCGTCCTTTAGTTTTAGCGTGATGAGTGTATGCATATATCCCAGCAAGACTATTAGGACCGTCAAATATTGCAAAGACGTCGCCATCGAATGTCGATAATACAATTTGTTCTTGGGATGGCACAGGTCCATATTGATTCTGTCCTACTATTAATTGAACTGGTTTATCTGCAGGAAAAGTGTATCTTCGAAGTTCAAACTGCCTTTGTGGATTTTTATAAGGAATGACTCGAATAAATTCAAGTTGATCAAGTCTATATCCAAGTACGTTAGAAAAATGAGGCGACCTAGACCTTTCACGAAGAGAAGGTTCAGCAGGAGAAGAAGAACTGACCTGCAAATGATGCCTGGCATCAGAAAGGGACATGGCAGAAGGATTCTCTCTATCAGAAGAAGAAGATGGTCCGGATCTTGGATCACCTAGAATAAAGACACCATTACGCAAACTTTGGAATTGTGAACTTATCTCTTCAAGAAGAGCAACGAACAATTTTATGAGTGCACTAGGCACAATTCATCATTAAAGAAAAATCTAGCATAAATGGTGAATTATTATCATATAAGATTCTCTGAAAAAATCCAAATCTGAAGGAAGGTTCGTCCTTTCTGTTTCTTTTCTTTCAATATTGCTGACTTATAGCTCCTTGGTAGTTTTCAGCTAGTCCGATATGATCTGTGTTTTTTTAATCTTAGTGTAAGTGGACGACTAGTTTGACTAACATCAGTCGTACTACAAGAACAAGTAATTTCATCAATGACATTACAGCGAACTGATAAGCTGAATTTATCCTTTCCTGATTGAATATAATTATGAAGTTTGTTTACATAAATAACCTTACCATTATTCTCTGTATTAACATGAAATCCGTCCTTAGCTTTCAATTCTATTAAATTCCTATTAGTATGTTTAGCAAAAGAAGCGTGAGGGTAATTATTATAAAATAAATATTTCATGATAATATTTAAGTTGTAAGAATTAAAAATAGAATTAGATAAGAGAATAGATATATTAACTAACTTTGTCAGAGAACTTATCTTGTGAGTGACATGGTGGTCTGATAAAAAATGTAGAAATCTACCTGAGTATATTTTTTCAGAAGCAATTTGTAATAGCACTATTGTTAAAATCTCGAATTATTTCAAGCTTTAAAAATCTTATGAAATTATTTCAAAAAGTTACAAAGTATTGTTCATCAATAACCTTATCAAATTTGAAATCGATAGAATCTAATAGACGTGAAATGCATTTTTTAATTTATCTAAGGGTAATTCTAATGTATGGAATTCGCGGAATTCATGGAATGCATGAAGCTTATGGAATTCATCGAATTCGTGAAATTCATGAAATTCCGGGAATTCAGAGTATTTATGGAATTCAAAGAAGCCAAGGAATTCATGCAAATCACGGTACTCATGAAAATTACGGAACTCACGTAATTCATGGAATTAAAGGAATCCGCGGAATGGACGGCATTCTTGAAATTCTCGGAATTAACGGAATTTAAGGAATTCATGGAATTTACGGAATTCAAGGAATTAACGGAATTCGCGTAATTTGCGGAAATCAAGGAATTTATTAAATTTAACGAATTCATGAAATTGAAGGAATTCATGGAATTTTCGAAATTCGCGAAATTGACCGAAGTTTCGAAATTCACGTACTTCACGAAATGCATGTAATTTAAGGAATTCACGGAATGCTATTATTTCATGAAAATCACAGAGTTCATGGGATCCAGGGGATTCATAGAATTCCATGAACTAGCGGAGTGAATTTTGTGGAAACCACAAATTCCTTAACTTCATACATTTCTTGAATACTACAAATACGAAATTTCATACTACATATTAAAAAAGTTTTTGCTTCGCCAGAAAATTTTTCTTGGTTATATATTGATTAGGAAGCATAGGATTTCTAAATGGACAAAATTTCATAGAAAGGTCTATGAACAATGCTGATATATAAAATGTAATTTAAAGTATGTACTGATTCCAAGGATTATTAAGAGTTGATAAATTTTAATTAAATTTATTTTTTTGATTAAAATGCGTGTTATCAGTTTCTATTTAAACTATTCGTACCTTGATTATGAGCATCTTCGTTACTCGTCCCAAAATTTGCCAGAAGGTCCATTGTTTTGGGCGGCATACCTGATGATATTTCTGCGAGAAAAAGAGAATAATGTAGATTTTGTAATATCACAAATTTATTTGAAAATTGTCTGGCGTGCATAAAATTTAGTAATATTTTTATGAGAAACTTTAAAAATTCTCAAGATTGAATTTAATAGGATTTGATAGAAATCTTATGTGGATAACAGCTGATAGAGTTTCTATCAGAAACTTTTGATATATTTGAATTTTTGTTATTTTTGTTACTAATCATTTTTTGCGTAAGTTCTTCGAATCTCCTCCATCGAAATCGTGTTACGTTATTTGTGAGTGACGTCTTAGGTTTGTAACATATGGTACTAATTCCGTATCAATAGGGACACTTTTCGAATTGACTTTTTTTCGCACACCGATACACATTCCAGATTCTTCAGAAATAAATTAGGATTTAATGCATACTCATTTTGAGACAAATTAAAATAAAAAAGCTTGAAAAAAGTGACAATAAGGATAGAAATGGATTAAATTGCAGTTATTGCTATTTGCATATAATTAAAAAAATCTGCTTAAATTATAGATGTGATTATATTCACCAATAAAATAGAGGAGATGCGCCATAAATATTACGAGAATTGGAACCATTCTTATATTTTCTAATTAGGAGTAAAATTAATTAATGTATTAATGAAGAAAATTTTTCATCATGTCACTAATGAGCATTCTGTTTCTTCATCCAAAGATATCGTTATCGTCAAGTCCTTATCTTTTTCATAATAAGCATCAAGGACGTCATTCACAGGTGTTTACATTTCATGAGACAGTTTTAGAGTAAAAAAATACTTATTAAATTTATTAAAATATTAATGTTATTTAGTCATAAATTGAACTATTTGAGTTAAAATCTATGTGTTTTTCCACAATTATGTATTTTTTGTAAAAAATCTGTCTTTTTAGTTAAAAATAATCTTTCTCTGTTGAAAATTCAACTAGTTTGTTATAAGTTATTCGTCTTATAAAGAACTAATTTTTTAACAAATAACTCCTTATTTTGTCTAAAATTTATTTATTTCGTGGAAAGTTAAACTATTTTGTTGAAATTTTATTTTTAGTTTGAAAAAGGATTTCTAATTAAAAATTTAAGCAATCCATTTATGGTTGGAAATTAAATTTTTAAATCAAAAATTCATTTGAGTTTTTGATTTAAATATTCATTTCCTTTTGGAAATTTGTCCATTTTTTTATTTAAAATGCGACTGTTTCGTTAAATATTGATTTTTTCTTGTTTAATGACTCATCTATTTTATTGAAAAATTTTCTTTTTGATCGAATTCAACTGGATTTTAGTTTAAGCAAAATATACTTTTGTTGAAATATCAACTATGACTATTTTTGTTTTAAATTAATCTGTTTGGTTAAAAATGTAAATATTTGATTAATTTTAATATTAAATTTTAGAGAGCATATTTGAATCCTCAAACAAAAAAATAAATAAATGAATTTTAACCAAATTTAAAAAAAAAGTTGAATTCCTTACCAGAAAAAATTTAGTTTTAACTACTATATACAAAAAATATATAATATTTTCCATTCAAGGTGAATTTGATAAAATAAAGTTTATATTTTTAACCGGAATATAATCATTTTTAATAAAAAAGACGAATATCCAACTAAAATGTTTAACCTACAAAAATTACTTTTTAAAAGCACATTTGAACTTCCAATCAAGAAGTTGAATTTACACAATACGGCGTCACTTAAACAAATGTCAAGCTATCAACCCGAAAATCTGGCAGAACGTCAATGACACTTCTACCAATAAAACAAATAAAGCAGAATTGAAATCGGCCGAACGAGAGCGCCACACGGTGACGCGACCTAAAACTTTTTGATCAAGATGGTAAGTTCTTGTATTGGTACAGCTTTGTAATCATTCGCTCATTCGAGAAGTGAAATTAATTTACCTACACGAAAAGTGTATTTTCGTGGTTCGAATATCTGGTTCGGATTATTTTTGTGAATAAGCCGAATAAACTACAGCTGGTCAGGTCCATATTCAGATCCGTCAGAAGCAGGAAGCCTGGTAAGTAGTCGTGCGTCTAGAAAGAGAACTGGACTTAGAACCAAGTGGTGGCTCGGCAGGAGAAAGAGATCTGGCAGAAGAATTTTGGATTTTAGAAGAAGAAGATAATGGGCCGCCATTAGAAATACAAAGCCATTAAATAAGAGTAAATATTTCTGAATTTTCATGAGATTTTATTCTTCATCAAAAGGAAATTATTGTAGATTCAATTTTAAGTAACAGCAGCTACACAAATATTTGCTTCTTCAGTGAACTTTGAAGTTTTAGGCTTTCATTCTACCCCACAAATAATTAGGTTATCAGAGTTTCGAGTTGTTAGTAAAAGAGGGACAGAATGAAGTTAGTAAGTGTGTCAGCTAAGTAGGCTGAAATGGCAGCTGTCTCAGTGGAAACAGGCTGGTTGGAATGGTAGCTAACCCGTTAGCGGAGGAGAGAGAAAAAAACATTAATTACAACGACCGCTCAAAATTAATTTCTGTTTATATGTGGATTTCTTTAGAGTATTATCACTATTCTATATATCCAGTTTTAGAAATAAGTTAGCGTCCAGATAGTTACTTCGACAGTGTTGGCGTATATTTTGTACGCCGTATTCATTAGTGTAATTCCTATATAATTTCCCTGCCTCTCCCTTTCCCGTTCTTTATGGAGTGGTATGATTAACTATTTCGTTCACCCTTTTGGGAATCTCTCTGCCCTCTATACTTTTTTTCACTACGCCCTTCAGCCTCTCCCTTTCAACTTGTGTGTTAAACAGCCACGCTTCGTTCTCTTTATCCACAAACTTAATGGCTGATGGTCTGATGCCACCCTCCTATCCAGGCTGTTCTTCATCCAGTCTCTTAGAATCTCTTTCTCTTTATTTATTATCCTATCCTTTGATGTCCTTTCGAAGCTCTTTCCTTCCCGACACAGGCCCCCTTTGCCCAATTCTTGTATTTAATCCCCCCTAGTAGCTCCAGACCCTCATCACTCCCTCCTAGTAAGTCTTTCACTGTTTCCTTAAACCTTTCCATCCTATCCTTATTTTACTTAGTCACAATTTTATAAGTTAACTCTCCTAGCTCAACTAAATCAATATAATATTGATCCTGAGAAATGGCAAATCTAACAGAAGGTTCTGAAAAATTTTCTTTTCTTTACTCAAGAATTGCGGAAACGAACTACAGTTGGCTAATTTCTTCTGCGAAATATGCCTACCAGAAGAGCTTGTGGGAAATAGTCAATATTGGAAAAGTACGCGGTTTTTTAATATTACGTCAAATGAAACGCCAAATCCATTTAAACGATAAAACAAAAATACGAAATTATAAAGCGAAAAATTCAGGATAGTTTTTATCTTCATAGGACGGTCAGAAAACGTTTCACGAGAGCACACTATAATATTGATAATGTGAATGATTTGTGTGCCGCAGTTGTCAAGCGTTTTAATCGCACTCTCAAAAAGCGTCATTATAGTATTGGTATGTCGCGATCTGACGTTACCCTCGAGAACGCACCCATCGCACGAGAAAAATTATAAACACGTTATTTCAAAAACAATACAAATGAAAAGGCTATATATCAGGTTGGTAATGCTGTACGCATCAGTGTTGCACGTGGCACCTTTGAGAAAGGATATAAGTCGGGATGTAGCCTGGAATTATTTGTTAATAATCCGGTTTAACGGGGAGATAATACACGCTTGTTGAGTACGAGTTGGAAGATTTGGCTGGTGAAATCGTTAATGAACTTTTTTATGTTAAAAAAATAATTCGAACACGTAGGAAAGGTTCTAAAACAGCGACTTTCGTCAAGTGGGCTGGGTATCCTAAACAATTCATTTCTTGGATAACTGCTTCTGAAATAAAATATCGAAAATGAATAAAGATCAATTTGATCTCATTTAACCTTGTGATAGTAGTATAAAATATTATACGAACAATTCAATCTTACATTTTACAACACAATTTCCTAATGAAATTATTTTACAATGTCGTTGGGCAGTTGCTCTTATGGGTATTCAATTTACACGCTCATTTCTTCATGTACGACCCTGAGGAGGTGTATAAATAAATGGGCTTCTTCTCATGTTCAATGACGATTAAGATCCGTAATTTGCTTCAGCGTCTTTTTAGGTAGATGGTAGCCACGGGCAGATTACAGGTATTGCTCATAAAAATAAGCAGCGTAAACTATTCTAGAGAAGCAACTATTTTGGTTCATCGAGCAAAAATTAGTCCTGGCATTTTACAGGCTCACGCAAAAGCACAGGTCTATCAAGCTAGCACCTCCACAAACGAAATTCCCAAATTTCTTTATGTCAGAATTTTTGGCTTTTTTGGGCTGTATTGCTGATTTTTGGGCTCCGCTACTTTTTCTGAAAATTCAAATTTTGAGTGGAGGTGCTGACTTGAATCAAGCCAGCACCTCCACTATATAAAAATTGAAAGAAAAAAAAATCAAACTTGTCAGAATTTTGGGCTTTTTTGGGCTCTTAAACGCACCAACAACCAATTTCTAAAACCACCCCTACAAAATACTAAAGCCACCCCCTATGTAAAAAATCAAATTCAGAAAAAACAAAGAACACCAGAATTTCGGGCTTATTTTGGGCTCTAAAATGTATGAAAAAAATAAAAAAACTACCCCCATTTTCAAAAAGCACACCCTTGCAAAAAACGAAATTTGCGAAATCCTAAATGTACTAGATTTTTAGCACATTTTTGATTCTCAAATGCACTTAACGTCATATTAGAAAAACCACCTCTGTGTAAAAAAACGTCAACCTAATAGTAAAAACTTAAACCTTGATGTTGGCATTATTGAACAGCCCAAAAATCAGAGACTCCATTTGAACCGTAAAATTTGAAAAATATCAGAGAGTATAGTTACACTGTGATATTCCGAAAAAGATTGGTTTGCACAAAATTATGTTTGATTGTTAAAACGGGACTACCTTTCAACGTTGGGGACCAAAAATCGGAGTAGGTATTTTTAAGAAGCCCAATAATCATAAACAGTACTGAACCTGGAATTTTCGAGGAGCCCAAAAATCAGATACTACTTTAACACTAGAAAATTGATTTTTGGGCTCCTCGAAAATACCCACTCTGATTTTTGGGCTTCAACCCTTAACTTATGAAATCAACCCTTCTCTACCATGTATATATGACTTTGCCAAAAATTAATATTTTTTAGAATTTTCCAGTGTCAGTAGAGATTATGATTATTGGGCTTCTTAAAAATACCTACTCCGATTTTTGTTCCCCAACACTTGACGTTAAAAAAACAGTCCCTTTTTAACAATCAAACATAATTTTATGCAAACCAATCTTTTTCGGAATATTACTGTGTTACTATAGTCTCTGATATTTTTCAAATTTTACGGTTCAAATGGAGTCTCTGATTTTTGGGCTGTTCAAAAATGCCAACATTAAGGTTTAAGGTTTTATTATTAGGTTGACGTTTTTTTATACAGGGGTGATTTTTCTAATATAATGTTAAGTGCATTTGAGACTCTGAAATGAGCCAAAAATCTAGTGCATTTTGGATTTTGCAAATTTAATTTCTTCACGGGTGTGGTTTTTTGAAAATGGGGGTAGTTTTTTCATTTTTTTATGCATTTTAGAGCCCAAAATAAGCACAAAATTCTGGTGTTCTTTGTTTTTTCCGAATTTGATGTTTTAAATAGGGGGTGGTTTTATATTTTGTAGGGGTGGTTTTTAGAAATTGGTTGTTGATGAGTTTAAGAGCCCAAAAAAAGCCCAAAATTCGGATGTGTTTGATTTTTTTTCCTTTCAATTTTTAAATAGTGGAGGTGCTGGCTTGATTCAAGTCTGCACCTGCACTCAAAATTTGAATGTTCACAAAAAGTAGCGGAGCCCAAAAATCAGAAATACAGCCCAAAAAAGCCCAAAATTCTGACATAAAGAAATTTGGGAATTTCGTTTGTGGAGGTGCTAGCTTGATAGACCTCAAAAGCACTGGCTCCAGGGATATTAAAATATCGCATTACTAGAGTGGAAGTGAAATGAAAGCACTAACCAATTACGCTGGTATACATAGATAGACTCTTAATAATGTCATACTTGGACCACTACTTAAAAGAATATTTATTAGATTTATCGAAAATGCCGTATACAGCAGAAACGCTACGAAAAATCCGTTTAATTTTGATAATCATCATATGACTGACTTTTCACTATATGTGGACGTCATGCAGATCCCATCGAAGCCAATTCCACCAGGTTTAACAGAAGACAACATCTTCGTTGAGGCATACCACTTATTGTTTACCGGTTGTAGTATACATTTCCCCCATAAAGGAAATTATGTAGATCGTGATGATTGTACATACGGATTCTTTCTTTTTGTATTTAATCTAACACCATATTTATCGGCACACTGCTACTAACGTTGGAATTATTTAAAGCATGGCTCTCTAAGAGGAAGTATTTGCAAACCCTATCAATTTTCTAGTTTATGCCTCGTACGAAAATCTCCTGGAAATTAAAATTGCAAGGCAAGTTTTTGAAAACTACATCAATTGATTTAATATAAAAAAGAATTTGACTCTCAGAAAGTCTAGTTGAAACATGTATGGAATCCAGTTTTATAACAAAATAAGAATCTTCAAACCGGTTTGGGAGGTACGTCTAGATGGTTTAAACACATCGAAACATTAAAAAATGCATACTATTGAATACAACTGCAAACTGATTATTCGCGTGGAAGGGGGAAGCTTGTCTATCTACAACATGTATAAGCCGACAGTCTTTAGTCGTATCCCAGTACTGGTGAGGAACACTTCAAACTAAGCCACAAGTTTGTAGCTAATTGGATCGCAGCACCACCTTTTGCAAACTTTCTACCTGTGTAAAACAACAACAAAATTGGCTCTCGAGATTCTGTTATGGTGTAGAGTGGTTCGAAGGATATTTTTTCATCAAGTTTTTCTACTCTAATCTCTGAGGTGTAGCTAAATCTGCAGCAACAATTTACATACGCGGGCGTGAGAAAGCAAAACTAATATAAAACATCTTGAGTTGGCAAATTATTAGCTTGGAAGAACTGACATGTCCTACATTTAAAAAACTACCAGACAAACGAGAATATTGTTTTCATCATGAAATCAAAAAGGAGCAGGACCATGTATGCACTCTTAATAATGCCATTAAACTCAAACAGTAGCTCGTGAAACAACGACGAGATCAGATCATATTAAACACCAACAGCAAAACAACAAGCAAACCATCTCAAAGAAAAACCCTTGCTAATCAATAACACATCGAGGACGAGGACTGCTATATCAACGGAGAAGACAAAAAACCAGTGACTTCAATACCTGCATTCTGTTCACCATTACACTTGTACAAAGACGTATCGACGGACAATGAACAGTGTAGAAATTCTTTCTGCTGATATCATTATCAACACAGATAACCACAAAATACCTGGTATAAAAAAACTATTGGCTAAGCAAAAACTGATTAAAAAAATGTATAAGGAAGTCAAAATGGCGGATTCGGTGGTGCATGTTTACTGCATTGTTGCAATTGGCTAGAATCTTGTGTATAGATTTTTGTCTGCGTTTAAGGAGGTAGACACCTTTATAATTTCCAAAAATTCGAATTTTCTTTCTTTCATATTTTGAATGTATAATATGTTAAAAATAAACTGTAAAAAAAAATATTAAATATTTATGAAGATATTGTCAAAAATGTCAGAGTCCCCGAACCGTCACTAATAAGGTATTCGGAACGCTTGGGTCGGAGCAATGTTTCTTTCACAATAGGTTTGTATATATATATATATATATATATATACACCAGGTGTATACATATGAAACCGGTATTGCCATCTAGCGGCCAGTAGGCACACTTGTAGGCACTGTCG
>NC_046664.1:78678009-78705132 GCF_010883055.1 Belonocnema kinseyi | reverse complement strand
CAAGTCACTGAAACTAATAGTTATACCGTAACGAATCTTTAAACGCGATTATCTCGAAATTGTCTTTTCAAAAACATCTCGTGCTGTAACTTAAAAAGTTATTGGCCGCTTAGGCTGAAATTTGTAGGGGTTTCTCTTTATGGTACTATCGGAAGGATATACCTAAAAGTTCAAAGATATCGGGTTATTGAATAATTTTCTTGGGGTCAAAACTGTTGAAAAAATGGTCGAAAATTTGGACTTTCGATTAAACAGCCGATATAAATTTTAATTTTCAACTTTTTCATTATTTTATAGGTTTGTCCTTCCCTCTATCACATAATTAATCGAACACAAAAACCTTTTTTATATTAGATAAATATAAAAGTTTTGACAGCTGCAGCAGTTTTTGATGCCTCGTAGCAGACGCTTGAAGAAATATTCTTATATTATATTTGTTTTGCTTCATTCGCATATATGTTTGCCTTAGATCTGTATTTTCTTTAATAAATGAAATAGAGTACAAATAAAAAATATGGTTTGAATTTAAGCACACCCTTTTCCAATTTAAATATTAACCTCTCCCTTTTAAGCCGCACAAAAATATAGAAATGCTTTTAATTGAAGAAGGCACTGACTTAACGGGTAGGAGCAGCAATTTAAATACGTTTGCTTCTCATGGCACTTACACAGTAAGAAAAACACCTAAGTTGCTTATAATCCAGAGAAATTTACAACCATTATTTAAAAATTTTTTAATTTGAATAATTTGGAGACAGCAAATCCCGTTGTGCAGTGCACACTATCAGAAAAATCTGCTGAATAGTTAATTTTCCAACACGGAAAAACCAAGCTGTCACTAATGATCCGGGTCCGTGAGATAGAAAACTGCAGATGGAGATTATTAACAAAATATGATCATTTTTTTCTCACTTTAACGTATTTAGTTCCATGGGGCTCCAGCCTGAGAAAAAAAGATTTTATCCTCTTTCTGAAAATAAATCCATCTCCAATTAGTCTTATCACTCCTTGGTAAACATACTAATAATAATCGTTTTAAAGTTAACCATCCATTTTGCACAATTGCTTAATTAAATGTGAAATTTGCATTGAAAAAATGTTGGAGCTCCAGCTTCATTTAAATTCAAGTTTTCAATACTTGAAGTCTACGCTCATTTGACGGACGTGAAGCGTGAAAGCAAAATGTCGTCGTGTACGTAATCTTTAATCACATACCCTACCCTTCTTTAAATGTCAGATAAAAACCATTTAGAAACCCGATAGGGGCCGGGTAGAAATCCATTTGGTTTCTAACCGTCTTTCACCGGATCTTAATTGGTCACAATTTCAATATATGGAATGTGGCCGGGTCATAACCGGTCCTGATATGGGAAATTTTAACAGAAAATAAGTTATAAAAATCTTCTAGCCAGTCTTAATCGGGGTTCTACCCGGAATTTGGGAACAGAAATGAAATATTGTCAGATTGAAGTCATTTTCTAACTGGTCTCTAACCGATTCCTAAAAGACACTTGATACTGGTGTGCACTTTAACCAGTCAAAATATTTTCAAAGATGAAAGTTAGGTTCTTACTGGTCTCTAACCGATTCCTGAAACTCCTGTGACAATGGTGCGTATTCTAACCGGTCCTAACAGGGTTTTATCCTGCGATCGGAAACGGAAATTAAAGATTGTCAAAGAGCGAAGCTAGTTTCTAACTGGTCTCTAACCGATTTCTGAAAGTCCTTTGACAATGGTGTGTGTTCTAACCGGTACTAGCCGGGTTCTACGCGGCAATCGAAAACAAAAATTAAATATTTTCAAAATCCGAAGTTAGCTTCTAACTGGTCTCTAGGCGGTTCCTAAAAAGCACTTGATACTGGCGTGTATTTTAACCGGTCCTAAATGGGTTCTATACGGAATTTGGGAACAGAAATTAAATATTGTTCAAGACCAAATTTAGTTATTCAGGTATGCTTTATTAAAACTTTTTTGACAATGAAATTATTCTATTGAAACTGGATCTCATTTTTTCACTGACATATTAATATAAGTTTATGTGGGCTTATTATGCGTTAAAACTTACACGACACATTGAAAAAGTCTTTCTTTTTGACAGAAATGTGTTTTTACACTGCGAACGATGGGAATTGTATCTGAAATGCTTTCTTTTGGATAAAATTCTCGTAAAACTTAAATTGATTTTTTTATCCTTTCAGTCTAAAATTCAGGAGACGTAATCCCTAATTTTGAATTAAAATAATCATCACTGTCCAAATTTTATCATGTACGTGTGCTATTTTGACTTTAATTTCGGATTTAGCAGCTTAAAATACATAGGAATACAATGGTCTGTGAAAAAGTTTTTAAACTTTATTTTTTTATTTTTTTTGTGAACAGCCAAACAAAAGAAAAGCTCCAGAAGTTTTAGGGAGAATATTGTATTTTAATGTGTTTTGAGGCTGTGAATCCAAATTTGAAATCAAAATAGCACATTGTCCTGTAAATTTGGGACATGCCACCCAAAAAACGTTATTTTCATACTAGAAAATAAAGTTATTTGAGGTTAGGTGCTAAACTAATCAGATAAGGTGCTATTTTGATCTCAACTTCGGATTCAGCGCTTCAAAATACGTAGGAATACAATGGCCTTCGGGAAAGTTCCTGCCTTTTTTTCTGTGTAATCTTCTACGAAAAATATAAGAATTGACTTAAATTTTTCTTATAACCAATCAAATTATTTATCTTATAAATGAAAAGAAAGATTTATTTATTGCGATTCCATTTTTGTACTTGTCTAGACATAAGAGATGTTCGTTTTAAGTATAATCAGGTAAGAAATATATTAAGATAAGAATTAGAAGCAATTTTTTTTATATTCTAGGTAAGACTTGCGTAGGAAACTTATACAAACATTCGCTTTTACGTAGAACCCGATTAAGTGCCGGGTATACAGCGGAGAGAAAAAACGGATAAATTTCGGGTAGAAGTCAGATAAGATCTGGGCAAAAGTATTTTATAGGACCAGTTACAAATCGGGTACCAATATCGCTTGATGTCGCAGAGAAACTAGTTCGCTGACGGTTACAAACCGCGGACGAAATCGGGATAGAGGCTGTTTAAGAATCTGGTAGAAATATTTTGAGGACCCAGTGATAAAATTGGGGACAAATATCATATGATGCCGGATAGAAGCCGATTAGGTGACCGTAACAACCCGGGGACGAAATTCGGATAGGTGCCGATTAAGAATCGGGTAAAAATATAATATATGATGCCAGGTAGACAACGGTTAGGCGACGCTTAAAACTGAGGGACGAAATTCGGATAGGGTCCAGTTAACAGAAGGTTAGGTGCTGTTTAGAAACAAGGGATAAAATCCGGTAAGAAATCGGTTGAGAACCGGGTATGAATATTTGACCGTTACAATCCGGGGACGAAATTCGGATCTGGGCCGGTAAAGAATGGTTAAGGAATCGGGTACAAATATTACATAATGCCTGATAGAAACTAGTTAGGTGCCAGTTACAACCCGTTGACAAAACAAGGTGAACGATCAGTTAGGACCAATTAAGAACCGGGTAGGAATATTATGACGACAAATATTCCAGTATACCGGATTAATACCAAGTAGGTACCAGTTACAACCCAGGGACAAAATCCGATTAAAGACCGGTTATGTTCAGTTAGAACTCACTTCTAGCCGCATTATAACTGGGTTCTAACCGATATTTTAAGCAGGGCTCACATAATAAAAATAATAAAAACAAAAACGGTTAGCACCTATTCAATGCACCGGCGAAAAACGCTATTACGCTCGCAAATCGTCTTCCTTAACATTTAGAGTATTGTTCCGGGATTTAGAATGCTGGTATAGTGCTTTCGCCGTCGCTTAGTTTTCGGTTCATAATGTGTGTATTAAATCGAATTTAAATTATCCATTCTGGTGGTTATCTGAATAATAGGGTCGACCAGTCTAACCTTTCAACATGCCGTGGTAGTTTTACATTAGAGATCGTTGTAATGTTTTCACCATTTCGCAAGGTTCAGACTGAAATGTAATTGTAGATTAAATTTTTAACCGGGTTGAATCAAGAATGACTTGTTTCTAAGGTTTTGTCGTTTAGGTGGACTTAAAATTATGGTAATTAACCTCGCTGGTAATTTTTTTCGGCATAATGATAGCGAGATAAATTGGCGTCGAAAAGTGCTATATGGTGGGACTAGAAATTTTAATTTTAATGAGAAAGTTGAATTGTCAGCCTAGCAAGACGAATCTTGGACTAAATCGTCAAATTAAATAAACAAAAAATTTCAATCAAAGCAAGTTGTATTTTCAAATAAATAGTTACATCTGTAATTCAAAAAGACGGATTTTTTAAGACTTCTGTTTTAATAAATGAAGATAAATGTTTCAAGACGAACATTTTTATCAAAGAAGATGAATTTTTAATCCAGATGAACGAATTTCCTATCCAATCAGACATAAACGAAAGCTTATGTAAAACGAAAATAGATGACCTCGCAGAAAATAGTAGTATTTTGAATAAAATAATCAACTTTTTAACAAAATAATTTTATTTTCAACTAAAATGATAAATCTTAGAAAAAAATGAATTTTAATCAAATAAGTTCAACTTTCCGGCTTCTAGTTGAATTTTCAACTGAAAAACATATTTCTTGACTAGAAATATATAATTGTATCATATTGACAGTTCAACAAAAAGAAACATTTTGATAGAAAAGAAGTGGAATTTAACAAAAAAAACTATGCAACTTCAACCAAAATAGTAATACTTAATATTATAACCAAAAGTATTTTTGTTTTAAATAAAATACCGTTAAATCTTTAACCGCTACCAATTAATTTTTAACCAAACTACTACACTTTTATCTAAAAAAAATCAAATTTCTGCCAAAAGCGATTACTCTTCAACAAAGAAAGATTTTCCTTTTAAAATGTTCATTTTCAAACAAATAGTTAAATTTTGAACCAAGATAATAGAATTTTCAACCAAAAAAGATGAAATTTTGACTCGAAAATATGAATTAAGAACAGGAACGTTCATTTTTAACGAAATAGTTCGATTTTAAACTAAAAACGATCACTTTTTAAGTAAAATTAACGAAGCTGTTCCACTTTCACCAAAGTAATTAAATTTTCAATCAAGTATAATCAATGTCTACTAAAAAGGATGAATTTACGATGAAACGAATCAATTTTTAAGAAAATAATACAATATTTACCACAACCGCTCCATTTTTAATAGAAAGTGGAGTTCTTAAAGTTTATTTCAAAAAATTAATTTAAACATTGAAAAAAATGATTAAATTTTCTAAACAAAGAGACGGATCTTAAACTGATAAATAGAACTTTTTATAGAGTAGTTCAACTTTAAACTATTGAGGTACATTTTTAATAAAGTATAATTATTTTCTTCTAAAAAGGACTAATACAAAATAGAATACATCAATTTTCAAACAATTATTTGAATTTTTCATTATCATAACAATCAGTTGAAAAAAATTAAACAGTAAAATGTTGATTTTAAAAACTTTATTTCTAAACAAACAAAATAACATCTAAATTTATTATTGTGACCTTAACTTAATTTTTTATGATTTACGTTTAAATTTAACCTGCATATTTTTTACATAGACAATGTAGACTATGTCCTTAATTTTGCCACGACCTTGAAAATAAAAGAATATAATTTCTTAACATAAGAAAATTTCTAGATGTATTAAATTCAACGACTTCCAAATTATCAATTAGTTTCTGAAATACGAACAATATTTATTAACAATAACGAACAATATTTACCCAGGACAAAATCCTAATACTCGGCAAGTCCTCCCTGCATGCCCTGTCACGAAAAATAGATTTCTGCGCGAGGTTGGAGAGAGCTTTTCAGTCCTCGTTTTTTCTCGAAAAAGCTCGAAAATTGCGAATTCGGATATAAGTAGGCCTCCGCGAGCATCAAGAAACTTTAGCGAGCACTTGTGACATATTGAATGTTTGTTTGAAATCTCTCTACGTGCTCGCTCAGCAAACTAAAATCATCGGGCAAACTCGGTTTGACAGAGCACTTCGAGAGGTTTCGAGGAAAAAGAAGGACTGAAAAGCTTTCTATAACCTCGCGCAGAACTCTATTTTTCGTGACAGAGCATGCAGGGAGGATTGCTGAGTATAAGGATAATGCCCCGCGCAGATCCAACAAATATTTCTAACTAAAATGTAACCGCGCTTGAGCTAATAAATAAGTTTGAAGTTTAGCAATACTAAAACGGAATAGTTTTAAAAATAAATAACAGGATAGTTATATTTCAAATCCGCTTTCAATTTATTTCATTTGGTGTATTCTTACAACTTTACGCTCAAAAAATTTTTCAATTTTGAAATAACTTTGAACTGACTTCGAATTTAGAAATCGAAATTCTGTAACGCCCCTAGTACACGAAATCAATTCCTATATTTTAGAGGTCGATTTGTAGTAGGTCGCACATGCACTAGATGCTGATACTTTTTTGGAACCTTATGGCATAGGAAAACTATTATAGGCAAATCATTATAAACTTATATACTTAATTCAAAAAATATTTTCGTGGGTAAATGAAAGAGAATTTTTTTTCCGTAAAAGAGTATATGGGGCATGGACGAAAGATTGAAGCTTTAGAAACCATGATTCATTCAGTTTGTCTTCTTATTTACAATCACAAGTTATTTGTAATATTTCAAGATGGGTTTGAACTACAAACAAATCCTTTTAGGTTTGAATTCTTTTAATTGCTTGGATGACGTGACGGATTATGAATAACATGCCGCACTTTAAAATTAATCAATATCGGGCGAAGGCGTCCTACAGGAATTTCATCCATTTCGCATGCGGTCAGCGGGGCAATCGTGCCACTTTGCATGTTTATTTTTGACCGTACTTTTGATGACGCGTTTATATTTTTGACAACAACGCCATGGCGATTATTATATGTATATATTCCAGCAAGACAGTTCATACTTTCTAGTATTGCAAGGACATCACCAGCAAATGTTGTCAATACAATGTGTTCTTCTCTTGGCACGGGAACATAGTGATTTGATCCTTCGAGCAATAAAATTGGTTTACCCGTAGGAAAAGTGTATCTTCGTAGTTCGAATATCTGGTTCGGATTTCTTTTGGAAATAAGACGAATGAATCGAAGGTGTTCAAGTCCATATCCAGATCCGTCAGCAGAAGGAAGCCTGGAAGGTGGAGCCATGCACCTAGAAGGAAGAGACCTGGCAGAAAAACGTTTTTATCAGAAAAAGAAGAAGATAGTTCAACAACAATGATTAACGCATTTTCGAGGTATGTCGTTACATATATTTTTTAGGTATGTCGACAACAAAAATTTATTCGATAGCATACTTATGTAAGAATTCTCCCATTTGCAGATGGAATACGAATTCTCCCATTTGCAGATGGAATACTAGAAACGATATATTGATCGTCCTTTGCACGGCGTATCATAGAAGTGTTTAATATATCTCATTAACAAATTTCAGGAAATTTTTTTTAACATGCGAACATTTTCCTATCTACATTAGGGTGGTACTTATTACAGAAAAATTATCACAGGTAAATTATAATAAACTAATAATAAATCTCTTTAAAAACCATTTCCCTACGGAAATAAAACGTCTTTTTTGATGAAAAAGACTGTCTGAGGCATTGAAGAAATATTAAAGTTTAAGGAGGAAGTAGTCTATTAAAAAGAATAGACGTAAGTTTAGACAATTAAAAGTGCTACTTATAAAGGAAGATTAAACATTTCACGGCTTATCAAAATATAGTGGAATAGAAAGGGCAACTTGTACAAAGTAAAGTAATTTGGTACAATTAATATTAATTTTGAGGAAAAATTAACCACTTAAATTTGCATTCTGAATTTAATTTCTCGTTGGTATAATGCTCTTGGTTGTTTTTCAACTAGTTCTATTTTTTAGTTAGTTTTTTAGTCAGTTCTATTTATTTTAGTTTTAGTTCTGTTCTTATACTCCCTATCCATTGACGGATGTCAATAGTAATTGGGCATGTACTTCAAACACCAACTAATACAGAAAGTAGTAATAAATTGAAACTTTGTTTGTCGGATGGCTTGACTCTTGCAAAGTTTAAGGTAATAAATGAAGACTTCATGTTTTGAATGCTAGAGGGGTGAATGATCTTAAAGAAAGGCAACCACGAGAAACATTGCATATCAGAAAACTACATATTTTGTGTGTACTTGAAATAAAAAAAATGAATGCAACAGTAGAGTGATAGAAAATGAGGAGTTGAAGCTTGTCCTCGAAAGCAAAACAGAATGTTAAGGGAAATAAGTTTGTATGTACCTCCCAGATTTTTGTGGGCTTAAATAAAAGTGAGAATCAAAAGTATATTTATCATAGCGTACTATGCTTCAGCTGATAGTAAAAGGAGTGAAGTAAAATATGCCTTCTGCGTTATTATAAATAATACGACAGGCTCTTGCGATAATTTGAAAAGACTCAATCTACTAGATGTGAATGTGTGGGTTCGAGTCCTCTGCGAGGGAACGAAAAGGGTGCTAGGTAATTTTGGAGATCCAAGAACAAATGGTTATGGGAATGGATTGGTTAGCTTTTGCCTAGGCAAGGGCTTTCTGATTAAAAATACTTAGTTTAGAGATACAAAGATCTACTTGTACGCCTTGTGCAGAGGCTATGGGCACAGTATGATTGACTTTGTTTTTGCAGATGAAAGACTGTAAGAGCTGGTAAGAGATACGAGGGTAATGAGATATTCTAAATGTGAAACGAATCATTCTCATTTAGTTTTAGAAATATTTGGAATTAGTCTCAGGAATTAGTTTAGAAGAGATGAAAAATAAAAAGAACCAAAATTTTCAATAGAGACGAATCAAGATAGTTAATTGGCAGAAAGCACAAGTGTTAATATTATTTCCAAAGAGAGTAAACAAATGCCCGGATAGGACAACTTGAGAGATTCCGTGTAGCCGTTAACAAAATGAAACAATCATATCTATGAAATTTGAATGTCACAGGTTTTGACGATAACGATGGAATTTCAATAGAAAGTTAAAAATATCAATTAAGGAAAGCAAGGATAAAATAAAATTGAAGAAAAAAAGAAAATTCAAAACATTATTGTAGGCAATAGCAGTACAGAGTAAGTCGAAATTTGAATTTATGTTTGTAAAGTAACTCACCCTTCAATATGGTTTACATGCTCTAATTTGAAAGCATGTAGAATGAAGCGATTGGGGCCTACTGGAGTCTCCGCGATTTCTTCTGGGGTCAGTAAGGTAATCCTACCACTTCTAGTATTTATTTTTGACCGTGCTCTACGTAGAATGTTATGATAATATTTATATATTCCAGTAAGAACATCATTACTGTCCAAAATTCCTAAGACGTCACCATCAAATGTTGACAATACAATTTGTTCTCCAGTTGGCACGGGTCGGTAGGCTCTTGACCTTCCGAATATTAGAAGTGATCTATTCGCAGGAAAAGTGTATCTTCGAAGTACGAATTGGCTTTGCGGATTTCTATAGGGGATAAGCCGAATAAATTCAAGCTGATCAAGTTCATAGCCAAGTATGTTCGTAAAAGCAAGTCCGGTAGGTAGAGTTCTATACACGACAGAAGGAGACCGTGACCTTGAACGAAGAGGAGGTTCGGCACGAGAAAAAGACGAATTCGGAAAATTATGTCTACCATCAGAAATAAAACTGGCAGGAGGATGGTGTCTATCAGAAGAAGAAGATGGTCCGGCACGTAGATCACCTGAAATAGGGGAAAAAAATTATAATGGTTAGGTATCTCATATAAAACCTCAATATTATCTTATTTAATCGCATCAGAAGCAAGTAAATGTATTGGTTTTAAATGCTGACTGATAGCACTATGATAGTTTTCAGCTAGACTGATATTGTCTTAATGTTCTTTTAATTGTATCGTGTGAAGCATTCTAATTATTTGAAATCTCTCTTGAAAAATAATATCGCAAGATATGAATTTAATTGGCGAAAGAGACCCTATCAAAAAGATCCCTTTACGAAATATATGTATAGAACGAGTGTGGTTAGATCGAT
Source organism: Belonocnema kinseyi (assembly GCF_010883055.1). NCBI lineage: Eukaryota > Metazoa > Arthropoda > Insecta > Hymenoptera > Cynipidae > Belonocnema > Belonocnema kinseyi. The sequence continues at coordinate 78,695,036 of NC_046664.1, read as the reverse complement.
TACTGGGTGCCGCGGAATAAAACCTTTTTTTGATTATGCATTCAATAGCCTTCCTTTGGGTCTTTGGATTTCAACCCGCTTCACATACTGAGTGCCGCGAGAGATTGGTAAAAGGTAAATTGGTTTTTAAAAATCCATACTTTTTCGAAAGTTTTGCTTACTGTGCGAATTTTAAATTTCTTTGAATTTAATCTCTTCAATTTATTTGAATTTTCATTATAGTATATGTATAAGTATTACTTTAAAATGAATGGGTTTCTCAAGATAACTTATCAATACTTTGTAACCTTACTACAAAAAGAGAAATTTCCGGAGATCAATTCACCGCACTGCTCCTTGATTTTATTCAGGCTTTGGTGCAAGAACAAAAATCTCGGAAACCATGCGTTGATCTAAAAGAGGCTGTTTTGAGATCTTAGTTCTTGAGCCAAAGCGTAAATAAAATCAAGGAGCACTTCCGTGAATTAATATTTTTAAATTTCTCTTTGTGTAGCAATTTTCAAATCTAATATACTTTAACTCTTCTCGATGCTTTTTAACTGGAATTTTCTATTTTGAAATTTGATTTATCGTTTAATATTATTTAGTGGTATCATTTATGTTTTTAGTGCTAAAAATATTTTTAGTGTTATAAATTATTCAAAGTATATTAATATTATTAGATATTGTATCTTAAAATAGGATTAGATAAAACAACAATATTAATCTTGTATTAAACCGGGCGGTCTGGCAAAAATTGTAAAAAGGTACCTTATCTGTTTTTTTGGGGAACTAATTTGTAATAATACTATTATTAGAATCTCTAATTATTCAAAGGTTTAAAAATGTTATTGAATTAATCTCTAGGATTTCAACAGTAAACTTTATTCTTGGATTGTGTTTCATCTTGGATTGTGCTTATCACGTTGTATAATTAAAAATGAGTCCTCAACACAACATGTATAAGCTAGAATTTCAAACTCAATTTGTGAGAAAGCATTAGAGTTTAAATCTTGCATTACTATTTCAGATAATACGACCGGTATGGGAGATTCCATAGGAGTTCCAAAAAATAAATTTAATAAATAACATCAAATTTTAAAATTGTAGATTCAAAAAGAAGTAAAATCCCTTTTTAACTTTATCAGAGGGTATATTAATAACCTTAAGAAGGAATTTTAGTGAATAATGTTACACCAAGAGAAACTATGATAAAATTATCGGAAATTTTAATATTACAAATACGGTCTTTAATACCTAAAGAATTTTATATACCATATTTATGTGTATGGTTCATATTAAAAATTATCTTTACCAATAGCCATCTGTATGGAAATTGATCCTGACATCCTAACATGATTGTTGCTATTTTTTAAAAACCTTTATACCTAATTATTATTTAAAAAAGAGTAAATAAGAATAGAGAAATGTGATAGATTAAAAGGGATTAAAAAATTACATTTCTTTGTTCTTTTGTCGTAATTAAAAGTATTCACAAAAGTATTGTCGGAGCTAGATACAGAAAGGGATTCAATTTAAGAGATAAATTTTACTATCGTGGAGATTCAATACGGCAGGACAATAACAGTATCCAGAAGTATTCAATATTTTTTACGTTACCACTGAATGCATAAAATTCGTCAATACTTTTTGATGCAAACCTTTTTACCAAAACGTTACGTAAAAACAAAAATTTCATAAAATTCAAATCATCGCCGAGCATTAAATTTAATAATTCAGTTTCGAGTGAACAGTCAGAAGACGAAAATACAAGGCGAGTCGACAAGGAAGGCAGAGGACAAACAATCGAATTTGCAAACTAATTGACTCTAAACAACAGGAAAAACCATCACGGAGACTCGACAGTCGGAGGACTGGTAATTCGTAAACAACAGGCGAACTAGCAGTTCATCAGCTAGTTCGCCACATAAATCATGATCAAAAAGAGGGTAAACTCGTAACACATGGAATTTACTATCAGCTACGGGAGGCTGTTCTCGATCTGTTGCTATAGTATTCACAAACGAGTAGCCATGTTTTGGCGGCCACGTACGAGCGGCCAATAGGAGTTACAGTAACCCATTGATCAGGCCCAATCAATACGGTGCAGTGATTTCACGAATAGTAACGAGAGGCAGCATCGGCCAGCCGCCACTAAGGACCCTCATAGTGAAGGACGCGCTACCATAGTTGCTCATTACCGATTGGCTACCAACAAGCAGTTGGCACTTTCTCTCTAAAGTGCGAACATAGTAGTGTGGACACCGACGTTTTGAGTATGCACGATCCAAACGAACTCCACGGCCTGCGCATTCCGCTTGCTATTCCATGTCGTTCGAAAAGTGCGCACCCGGATATTAGGTATTTCTGTACCAACTGTCATGGCAAAAGAGTCGAAGCGAGGGACCTCTGGTGCGTCCTTCACTAGGGACGTAGTGTAGTATTTTGGAAAATATAATTGAGGTTAAGTTAAACAAAAGTTTACAACAATTTTCCGACACATATGACATAGCCTTTTATGTTTCGCACTCTGAAGCTTTAGTGTTAACACAACGTATACAGCGTACTGCTTACTGATGCGTTATAAAATTTCTACTTTCCGCCACACTTTACCGTCAATATCATTGTTCACTCGCTTCCACCTACCTATTGTTCCTAGGTGAAATTGTCACCCATTGACGGACCTTCACTCTTCACGCTAGTGATCTCTAAACGGTTCACCTAGGTGAAGCCGAACATTCACCTTGCGTTGTGGAACAGCTCTGAGTGTGACACCTAGAGACGTCTCGAGAACATTGATACACTATTTATAATTAAAGGATCCTTATAATCGTTTTCATCCATGAAAACTGTGACATTACCCTTTTCACCTCTACTTTTCATGATATATTTATTGTTTTTAGTAAAGTAGTTACTACCTTAAATATTTTCAGCAGTTATCCAATCAGAATCCAGAATTTTTTTATTCTTTTTGAATGTAATTTGAAGCCAGAGAAGCTGTTAATAAAAAGTCGATTTATCAATTCGTAGCATTTTATAGAGATATCATATAGTGCGAAACATAAAATTTTATACAAGTCTTTGTATTGGAAAGATTGTTTAGAATTTGACTAATAAATATAGATCCAAAAGTATAGGATTTCTACGTGATGAGAATTTGATAAAAAGGTTTAGAATACGTGCTAATATATAAAATGCAACTAAAGGTATGTATTTTCTGGTTGAAGAGATTATTATAAGTTCTGAAATGTCAATAAAAACCTTTTTATTTATTAAAATTTGTCTTATCAGTTTCTATTTAAACTATTCGTACCTTGATTAGGTGAATCTTCGTTGCTCCTCCCAAAATTTTCCAGAAAGTCAATTGTTTTAGGCAGCATACCAGAAGCTATTTCTGTGACAAGACAAAAAATATTGTGGATTTTGTAATGTTAAAAATGTATTTAATAAATTTTTGGATTACACAAGCTATGGTAGAATTCTGATGAGAAACTTGTTTTAAAAATATACCATTTCTCTACAGATATAATTTGATAAAAATTTACGAAAATGTTAAGATATAATTTGATGTATGTTCTGAAAAGTTAAGATTGGACAGAGTTTCAATAAGAAACTGTTAATACAAGAGTATTTCTGTGCGAATAAAATTTAACCAAATTTTTAACATTGTGATACATTGGATTCAATGAAAACGTTTAAAAAATTGAAGATATGTTATAATATTATGTTCATCAATAGAATTAAGGATGACCATCACGGTAAAGAGCTAGAAAAAATCGAAATCCATTGAAACCTCTCAAATGAAAGGCGTCGAGTTTCACCTTCTCTGATACTCATATTTATATTTCATAATTCAGTTCAGAGAACGAAATTTGATTGCCTCAACAAAAAAGCTTGTTTGGGAATAATAAGGCATAAACTTATAGCAATGTCTGTTTCGTATCGCCTTTGTTTTTTATTCCTATCGTTTAAGTGATAAGATATAAATAAATACGTAACAGCTGATATCTAACAGAAACTTATGATATGTATTTTCATTAAATAAAATGTCTTTTAAAAAAGCCTCACGTTTAAAATTGTCCAGAACCTTTCAAAGCAGAAAATAAGCTTTTGGAAATGGAAAATTGAATAAAAATTATCCGATTTGACTTAAGGGCATGAAAAAAACATAAATATATAGAAATTACATTGAAGCGAATGGCCTAACAGTATTTTATTATTATTAACATGTGGTCATCCATTCCTAAATTTTTGGCAGTAATCCATAGGGATTTTTTTGTTATTTTCCCGGGTGAAAAAAGTTTACATGGCTCAAACTTGGCAAGACACTTGGAAATATCTGGTTGAAGCATGGGTCACGGCTGAATGTTAGCATAGCGCAAGCCTTGCTCTTGTCTGTTTCCAATTCTTACAACATGCTAACCACAAATGAATATTCTTAAGAGGATGTCAATCTCAGAGAAAATTTGCCTGCGCTAAAAAGGGAAATCTTAGTTTTGCCAATAGCCGACACTTCTCGAAATGGTATGTTCACTACCCGGGTAGACCAGGTCGCGCACCAGGTAACTTAGCACGTATTCTATGAGAACTTTGAAAAAATTTAATATATGCCAACTTCCATAATATCTACTATTAGTGAGTCAACGACCCAGGTGCACCAGGTCTTGCACCAGGTAGCTTTTCACGTATTCTACAAGAATTTTTTCAAAATTTAGATTTTTCCAACAGCCAAAATTACGGGAAATTGTTAGTGGACGATCCGGGTGCACCAGATCGAGCACCAGGTAGTACAGTACGCATTCTGCGAGAACTTTTTAAGAATTTAAATTTCCTGAATAATGAAAATAATTACAAATGGTGAGTCGACGACCCGGGTGCACCCGGTCGCGTTAGAAAGTTTACCACGTATTCTACCAGAACATTTTCAAAATTTAGATTATTCCAACAGCCAAATTTTTAAAAATCGTGAGCACCGGATCGGCCATCAGGTAATTTAATACGTATTTCATCAGAACTTTTAAAATTTTGCACAAGTTCTTGTTGAATACGTGCTAAGATGTCTGGTGCGCGACCTAGTTCACCCTCAACGTCAAAGAATCTAAATTTTGAAAAAGTTCTCGTAGGATACGTGCTAAACTTCCTACGACGCTACCTGGTGACCTCGGGTCGTCGATTCACCATTTGGAATTGCTTTCGTTATTCAGAAAATTTAAATGTTTTAAAAGTTTTCGTAGAATGCTCATTATACTACCTCGTGCTCGATTTAGTGCATCCGGATCGTCGAGTCACAATGTTTATAAGTTTTGGCTGTTGCAACAATCTAAATTTAAGAAAAAATTCTTGTAGAATACGTGATAAGCTACCTTGTGCGCGACGCTACGCCATGCTACTATTCAGCCGTGACCCATGCTTTAGCGAGAAATTTCTAAGTGTCTTACCATGGTTGAGCTATGCAAACTTTTTTTAACGCAGGTTTATGAATCAAGTTAAAGATTATGTAATTTTGAACTTGACACTGCACCTGAAACATCCTTAAGTTTCCTAAATGAAGAAAGCTGAGATTTTTTTGGGATAAAAACAAAGCCAAAAACTGTCATTTATTTAATTTAAAAATTGCAATTTTATAGAAAATAGGTTAAATGCTACCACCACCATAGGTTAAATGCCACCCAAGAATTGATGCTGCGCCGCAGGTAGGTGTAATAGGAGTTGCGCGGGGTTCCAGGGGCCTGGGGTTGTCCCTCAGGCGAGCACTTAGATGTGAAAAAACTAAAGCGGAGCAAGCTATAATGAATTAGTTCCTACCAACCGTCGTTCCCAAAATCGGCGCTATAGAATAGTTTCACTGTAGTTATAATATCTTTGGATTTTATTGTTTCTATTAATTAAAATTTTTCTTAGGTCAGATTTTTCAATCCCCTCTATCCCCAAAATTGTCTTACGTAATTTGGAGAAGAACCCTTAGGTGTGTGAACATAGTACAAATCCCGTATCAATATGGACACTTCGATTTCAACTTTTTTACTTACACACACAGCCACACACATTCTGGATATTCCCAGAAAAATGCAGGTTAAACTCGTACTTATTTCCCAAAAATCCTAATAAAGTTTTATAGAAAATGACAATGAGTATAGATTATAGATTGAATCGCAGTCATCCTGATTTGCATATAACTTAAAAAATTTAATTGAATTGTAGATATATGATTAGATTCACCACTAAGATTTCGGAGAAGCACCATGGATATTACGAGGGTTGAAATATTCCTCATATTTTCCAATTAAAAGAAAAATTAATAATGTATTAATAAAGAATACTATTCACCAAGTAACTAATGAATATTCTAGTTCTTCATCCAAAGATATCATTATCGCATAGCGGTTATCTATCAAACCATATGTATCAACAACGATATTCACAGATATTTACATTTCATTAGTCAGTTTCAAAGAAAAATATGTACTTGATAAATTCAGTAAAACTGAGAACAAGATTTTTTTAACCTTCTGGATTTGGATAAAAATAATAATGATTGACTAACGTGTATTTTACAGAAAAATCGTCTTTTATGGCAGATAGTTAAAGATAATTAAATAAGTTCAAAAATCATCATTTTTTGAAGGATATTAAAGTATGTGGTACAGAGGTCGGGTACTTTTTCAAAATTCTCGAAAGACGAGTCGGATGGGATTGTGCTTTGGCACACAGTGTTACATTATTCTCTATCTTATTAAACATCAAATTAAGGGCATGTGATACTTAGAAAATTGTCGATTTTACCAGTTTTAGGTTCGGACGGCTTTTTTTCTTTAATAATCAATATTTTATCTTAAAAATTTGGGACATGATAGCGACCATGCTAACGGACGTCCCGCGCACTTTTTTTTGGTTTAATTCAAAAAAGTTTTAATTTAGTAAAATCTGATTAATTTGCATAGCGCTTAGGAATTAGTATCGATTTTACCAGTTTTAGGTTCCGACGGCTTTTTTTTATAGAATAATCAATATTTTGTCTTAAAAATTTGGGAAATGATAGCGAACATGCTAACGCACGTCCCCGCGCACTTTATTTGTGTTTTTTTTTTCAAAAAATTTTTTGATATTGCTAACAACGTGTGTACATTTGGAGGTTATGTATGTCACAATTCTCCTGTGTGTTACTTCCAAACTACACAATATTTTTGGCCGAAAACTTTGGAAAGAATGCATATGCAGAAAATTTTTATTCAGCACAATAAATTGTTTTGTTATTATCCCTCAAAAAAGAGTCCGGGGACGTCCGTTATGATATTTTATATCATCTCCGAATTCAGTTTTTAAAAATTTTCATTTTTGTGGAAAAAAAGCCGGGGAAACTGTAAGTATCACATGCCCTTAAGTAGCATCGTTTATTTTGTACTAATTATTATTTTGATGAGATTCCTGGATCTAGGACATGTCTTTTTAAATTATGGTCCTTGATAAGTTTTAGTTTACATATTTAAATGTGTCAATTTTTCCCTCTCAAGGAAATCGATCCAAGAGAATTTAGGTCTATTGACAAATTACTGTGTCCTTGTCAGGAAACTGGTACCGAGTATACATGTCGGAACCAATACTGGAAGAACCATAAATCTGAAACGTAATGACTTGTTATTTACATTTAAAAAGAAAGACACTCGTCCTAGAAATTAAGGCTCCCAATTAGTATTAAATTGTAATTGGCTTTTTTTATTCTGAGCCCCTGAATTTTCAAATAGTTTTTCACTAGAAAATCGGTAGTAATGTAATTGTCTCTTGATCCAGGATCTACTATCAAAGCGGGGATTAACATGCTAATTTGGCTACTTATTTTGAGGTTATATTGAAGAATTTTTTAGTAGTGAAATCTCACAATAATCAAAATTATGGAAAGTGTATTCCCAGAAGCGAGAAATAAATTTAGTCGCGAATTCGTTTTTAACCCTGAGTTTGTTGAGGCTGTTTATTCACGCCTCACCCTAATTTAATCATTTCAGCAATTAATTTTGAATATTATTTTAAATTAAAATTGTAGTGTTCAGACTTAAAATTTAGCTCATTACCATTTTAACAATTCAAGGCTTTCTATTTCGAACCACTCTGTTCAAATTTATATAGTTTTTAATAGTTGTTTATAATGGCTTGTCCCAGATCTGAATTATATATATTTTTTTTCAAAAAATCTCTGATCCAATTCAGAAATACATACAATTGCTTTGAAAAATTTCCTGTTTCAATTCAAAATTCAGGATGAAATTAGAAATTTCAAAATTTTAAATCTGAAAATGATTTTTTTGAAGTGCAAATCTTTAAAATTTCAAACTTTTAAAACTAAAGCTTGACAAATTTTTAAATCAGAAATATTTCATTTAAACGCTCAATAATTCATAAATATAAAACACAAACCTTCATCACCTTTTAATTTTACAAATCTTTTAAATTAAATTATTTTAAAATACGAGGTCACCATTTTAAAATTTTTATGACTTTAACATTTTGGAGATTTCTGGTTAAAAATACAAATTACGCTATTATTTTTAAGGTACAAAATCATAATAATTGAAAAAAATTTCAGTTCTTAACATTAAAAATGGAACTATTAAATTAATTTAGTAACTAAAAACTTTTTAAAATAAAAGTTACATTGTTTTTATTTTAAGTTGTTCCAGATTAATGTTTTTGCAATGTTATTAAGAGATAAAAATTTTAGTTTGCCAATTGAAAATGTTAGAAATTAACTTACCATCAAAATAATTGAATTTTCAACTAAAAAAATGAGAATAACAAGTTTCCAACAAAATAATTACATTTTCAACTAAAATGATAAATCTCCAACAAAAAAGTTTGAATTTTTAATTAAAAACTGTTGAACTCATCCAAAGAAGTATTAATTTTACACAAGAGTTGACTTTTCAGTCAATAAGGACTTTTTTTAAATTGTTGAATTTCAAAGCCAAAAAGATGATTTTTTTAGAAAACAGTGTAAACTTATTTTTAAACGGAATAGTTCAAGGACTTCTGGTTAAAAAATATAAAGTTAATTTCAATGCTTTGAATTGAAGAATAAATAAATTTTTTAATGTTAAAGACTGAATCATTTTGATCAATAAAAATTGATTAATTACAATTCTCTTTTAATTGGAAACTTTTTAAATTATAAATTAAATTCGTTTATTTTAAGTCGCTTTATATTATTAATTTTTACATTTTATTCATAAATCCAAACTCAAAAGTCTTATTTACGAATTGACAATTTTAAAAATCGAGCGGTGTAAAAAAACAGTTTAATTTTTAACTAAAAAAAAAAACGAAATTTCTATCAAATCCTTAAATTTTTAACGAAGGAGATGAATATTTATTTAAAATTATGAATTTTTATAAAAGAAGGCTTAAATTTTCCATTAGAAACTGTGGAACTCATCCAAACAGAAAATTTTTTCACAAAACAGTTGAGTTTTCAGTCTTTAACTAAAATGTCCAAAATCCAAAAAAGTACATTTTTTACCAAATAGTTAACTCTTCAGTCAAGAAAGAAATTTGTTTAAATTCTCTACATGTAATGCAAATTACACGTGTGTTTGACCTCAGTTTAATTATATTCAAAATTATTTCTTAGCATGATTATATAGGTTGAATTTTTTTTTAGTACCTTAGAATTAAGAATTAATTATTTACAGAATTTCGAACTTGGAAGCGGTTCGAATTACGCAGACATTTTAACATATTAAATTTTTTTTTTTCGTGGACCGCAATTTTTCTTTCCCTATATGCGGCCCTGCTTGATGAAAACAAAACACAATCGTCCGTCATATGTTTACATTTACGTTTGCCGCAATTACATTAAAGCCACAAAAAATTTTGTGTTTGACTTCGACATAATTGTGTATTATTCTGCGGTATTTTTTTTGCATTATTTGCAATATATATCCTCAGTTTTTGGGAGTGGTACGAGGTACCATCAAGTAATTCACGTAAAGCAGAATCATCTGTGGTGAGAGGTAAGTATTGTCTATTTTTATTTTCCTAATTTTAAACGAAGCAAACTTGTTTAGTGTCCTAAACTAAAGGTCAAATTAGTTAGCAAGCAATTTTTTTTTAATACAAAAAGTGGGCAAATTTGGACATTTTTGAGACCACCTTTTTGAAATTCAAAAATTCTCTGTACGGTTATTCATAGCATTCAAAAATTCGAAGAATTTATCCTCATAACTTTTTTCAGAAAATCAAAAATTACCAGAGTTATAGCATTTACAAAATTGAAAGAAAGTTGCAAAATTACAAAATTGCATTTACAAAATTGCAAACATATAAAATAAAAAAAAAATCCAAAAACAACATTTTACGGCCAAACCATGCAAAATACGGTAAAAGAAGAGCACAAAAAAATTTGCATTTCAAAAACATCTACAAATTTGATATGAACTACTTTTTGATAGGATGCGTAGTTTTGGTTTTAATCATGAAAAACATCATTGACAGTAGAAACCAAAAATTTTGTCCGATGCGTGGGCACATTCTAATAACAACTTTTGTCTATTAATTTATTTTTCGACTCGTGTGCGGGTTTAAAAATATTAAATTTCTTGATGTTTTTAATGCTATTTTTACGATTAAAACCAAAAACAGAACTATCAAAAAATACTTCACGACAAATGAATTATTTTTACATTCTCATCAGAGAAGGTATTAGATTTCTGTAAAATTAAAATAAAAATTAATGAAAATGAAAATTAAAATAAAAGTCTTTATGTGTATGTGCCTGTGAGCACGATAACTTTTTAAAAATATTAGTCTATTTCATTGGCCTTTGGTACACTTTTGGAGTGTCCTGAGCTAAACGCTATGTTCGTTAGTCAGACATCTTGAATGAAAATACTAAAAGTGAGCCATTTTGAAAATTTTTGAATACACATTTTTTTATGATGTAAAAATTCTCTGTACAGTTGTTCGTAGTACCTGAAAAGAAAAATTTTACTTTTCGATAGCCAGACAAGATTATCATTTCAAATATTTGAATTTTTTCGAAAAATCGGAAATTCTAATTTTTACCGCACAAAAACTATTCAAAAATCAAAAAATGCATTCTGCACTTAAACTGATGATGAAGAACAATGATGAGACAAACATTGTGCACCCAAAAAATATCTAAAAATTTGTTATTGACAACTTTTTTACAGGACACGTAGTTTTTGTTTTATTTGTAAAAAAAAATTTTAAATACAAAAATTAAATTTTTCGACGCACGATACAAGCTAAGAAAAAATAAATAGATGACATTGTTTCATAGAAAGTATAGAAAATACCTCTGAATCCGAAAAATTTTAGTGTCCTAAACTAAAGGTCAAGTTCGTTTTATTTTTTCATGAAACAATTTCACATTATTCCAAAGATTCTCAAATATATCAATGCATTTTCCAAAAAAAAAAAATATATATATACAAATCAGAAGTTAAAAAATGGCAAGGCTGCTCAGTAGACCGTATGTGTAAAGTTTAAATTATAAAAAAAAACACATTAGAAATAAGAAAATTCAGTTTATGGAAAAATTACAAAAGTCGCAATGAAATGTTTAACAAATTTTTTTTAAGAATGGGCATTGTTTTTTAAACGTGACAATGAAAATTCGTCTGTTTTTGTACTAATGCAAGTTACGAATTATAATAATATACATTTACGGGAACGATATAAAATTTTAGAAATAAACTCGAGTACGCAGCACGAGATACGTGATGAGAATGTGTTCGATAAAGTCTAAGAAGCTTTAACAAAAGAGAATTAACAATCAGCAAATTACTGTTGTCGATGCTTTCACCTTTAGTTTTAAAAAGTCTATTTACAAAGAAATTCCTTAAAATGCATCAAACTCTTTTAAAATTATCGGAAATATATTGAAATCCTTCAAAATTTGCTGAAATCCTTTGATATTTCTACAAATATTTGTAAATTTCTTACAATCCCAATACAATATGTAAAATCCAATGAAATCTAAAATATTCTTTAATATCTACTAAAACTTCAAGAAATCCTAATCATTTCAGAAAATCATTTAAGCATCATACAAATCTCGTGAAATTCTTTCAAATTTAATAAGGAACTTTAAATTCTATAAAATGTATTATAATCTCGAAATCAAAATGTTTGAAAACCAAAAGCTCACAAATTCTTTTAAAAATCCAAAATAATTTTTGAGATTTTTTAAAATTTCACGAGGCAAATTAAAATTCCATAAAAATCATTTTAAAAGTGTAAAAATTTCTTAAAATTTTTACAAGCTTTTTAAAATTCCTTACAATTAACGAAAAAGTTTTAAATCTTTTAAAATATGTAACAATCCCTTCAAATGTTTGAAAACTTCTTAAAATTCCTTAAAATTCCACAAAATATTTTACAAATCATATAAGTCGCGTGAAATTGTTTAATTAGTTAATGCTTCAAATATCGTAAAATCTCGTAAAGTTACTTTAAATCTCATGAAATATTATAAAATAAGATGAAATTCATAAAAATCCAGTAAAATCTCGCCAATCCCTTGAAATCATTTGAGTCCTTAAAATTACTTAATTTCCCAAAAATATCCTAAAATCCCTAGAAATTTCATAAAATTCTTCGAAATACCGCGCTATCATTTAACATCTTTAAAATCTCATTCAATTTCGTAGAATATTTTTTAGTTCCTTAATATTATCCTAAAATTCATGAAATGCCATAAAATTTCTTTAAAATTTAGAAACACATAAATATTTTTTTTGTTTCGTGAATTCGACCAAAAATACATTTTTATATACTTTTTTACCTTCAGTTGCCTCTAGAATGACATTTACAAATGCGAATCTTAAGGTTTATGTTAATCTAGCTATCACGATATGGAAATGTCGCGTATTCAAAATAAAAGAATAATCTTTACTTTTGTGATGGCATCTGAAAATTTTAACTTCTTTTCAGCCAAAATATTTAAAAAATGTCTGCGAGTGATAACTTGGGGTCTGCGAAGAATCAACGAAGATTTGTTGCAGCCTGGGTGAACGATTTCCCCTGTATTGAAGAGTGCCCAACGATGTAGCGAAGTTTTTGTGCACCATTTGCAAGCAAAAATATGAAGTGGAAGATAAGCACAGATTGCCAGTTCATACAGAATCTAAAAGGCATCAAAAGATGCAAAATAATTAGTTTAAACGTAGAGAAAAGGAAGACGCGATCCACAAATTTCTACCAAAATGGCTAGAGGACATTCGCTTCAAATCTTGGTTGCAACTGGTACCCACAGACGAGAATAAGTTTCATTGCACCTTATGTAATGTTGATAGAATGTGTGCGGGTGGTGTCGGTAACCTTATTCGTCATGCAGAAGCACCAGAACATATCCAGAATAGTATTGATACTGGCATCGAAACATTACTGAATATTCCAGCTGAAGATATTAATGAGTCAATTCAATCTTTCGAAAATCGAAAGAATACTCGCGAAATGCAATTTGCACATTGAGGTTGCGCTGCAAATATTCCGTACAGTACAATGCCAAAAATTTTAACATTTTTCCAAAAAACTGATCCAACCATCCTTTAGCATATGACTGCAGATGCAACGAAAATGTCTAATATTTTTCGCAATGTACTTGGCCCTGCTAAAGAATCACGTTTAGTTGAATTCCTCAGGAAAAACAAGTTCTCCGTTTATGTTGACGAGACTACTGATCCAAATGGATCCGTGAAATGGATGACATTTCTTACCTCGTTTGTCGATTGTGAAACTCTCGATGTTACGACGGGATTAGCTAAATTAATAACTCTTGATTCAACAAATTTAAGTGCAGAAGGTATCTTTAAAGTTTTTAAAAGTTACATGAACGATAATAAAATTCCCTTTTCAAATATCTTAGACATTTTGACTGACAATGCATTAGTTATGATAGGTGACAGAAATTCATTTAAGAATTTAATCCTGCAAGAAAATCCGTCAATTCTTGTAATCGCTTGCATATGCCAAAAACTCCTTTAGCTGTAAAAGATGCTTGCAATAAGATGCCATTCTACATCGAAAGTTTTCTGCAACCAGTTGTACATCATATGAGCAGCACTAAGCGTTCAAAAGCATTCGAGCAGTTTATGTTAGCTTATCAAGAAAAGTGTCTCAAGATTCTTAATTACGCGAAAACGCGATAGCTCGGTCGCCATGATTGTATTCACCGGATATGAGAAGTGTATGATTAATTGTTAAAGTATTTTGATGAAGTATGCTTTATCGAAAAATCTAATGTAACTTTTTTTGAAATCAAAAATAACTTGGGAGATCCAAGAACGAAAGCATATTTAGCTTTCTTAGAGTTCATTTTATTCGAGTTTAATAAAACTAATTTATTTTTTCAATACTCGTAAACAAGAGTGCAGTTTTGGATCAGAATGCAACGATATTCGTGCAGAATTGTCTCAGAATATCGTTGTAAATGCAGAAATTATACGTCAAATTCGAGAAAATTGTCTGTCTTTTTCAGTTGAGGCCACATCTCAAATTTCGAGTAGGTTGTACTACATTCGGGATAAATGTTTCGGAAAATTGTCTGTCTTTGACGCTACACAATTTTGCAAGATAGCGACAAAGACACCATTTTGGAGGACATTTTCTATTTTTGCGAAAAATTTGGTGGAAACTTCGACAAGGGTGCACAGTTTTTAATAAAAATTTTAAGCCTTTTTTTATGAAGATTCATAATTTAAATGAAAATTCATCTCCTTCGTTAAAAATTTAAGGATTTGGTGGAAACTTCGTTTTTTTTAAATTATTATCATTTTGAATCTTAAAAATAATAGCGTAATTTGTATTTTTTAATTGAAACAGGAAATTTTTCAAAGCAATTGCATGTATTTCTGAATTGGATCAGAGATTTTTTGAAAAAAAATATAATTCAGATCTGAGACAAGCCATTTTAAACAACTATTAAAAACTATATAAATTTGAACAGAGTGGTTCGAAATAGAAAGCCTTGAATTGTTAAAATTGTAATGACCAAAATTTTAAGTTTGAACGCTACAATTCTAATTTAGAATATCATTAAAAATTAATTTAAAACTTGAAATTATTTCAAATAATTTGAAACACGATGTAGATTTTTACAGATTTAAAAAAAAAGCTTTTGCGAATTGTAAAATATATAAAAAGAATAATAAAAATTGTTGTGATTGCTAAGAAAATTGAAAATGATTTCTTAGTTTAAAAAATTAATTTTAAGTGAGCATTTGAAAAGATTTTAAAAATTTTAAAAAAAGGAATCAGGACGATTTGAAGGCAATTTTCTTATTTTGCAGTTTTTTTAATTTTAGGAAAAAAATCTAATTAACACAATAAATCAATTTTCAACCCAAAAATAATAATAAAATAACAATAAAATGTACAGGATAAAGTTTCAGCCAAAAATGGAATAGTACAATTTCCAGATAAAAACGGTGTTAAAAGATTGAATTGAACAAGAAAAAAAAACGGATTTTCAACAAAATTGTTAAATTTTTAAGGGAAAAGGTGAATTTTTCACCAAAAATATTAATGTTCTATAAAAAAATGATTTTTCAACCTAACCAATATATACGATTAATTTTTAATCAATCATATTTCCATCCTCGCATGCGGGGCTCTACAAGGATGGACGAACCCCTTTCCCTAGCTTCTCGTGGGAACAACAATGGCAACACCGAACATAGTTGTAGTAAGTGCGGTTCAAAACAACAGAACGCGCAGGGCTCCCGACAATGGGTCGGCCAACAATGCCGACCAATCTAGAGCTGGGGGAGCCAATGAAAATGGATTCAATGCGATGGATCGGCGGGATCTCGTGACTTTTGGGTGGACGGAGCAACTGAATCACGACTTGCTAGAATGCTACGATGCGAGTGTAGCCCGTGAACGGGGTTACATGGCACGGCTGCATGCTCTGTGGTGCGAGAAACACCCGGAGCTATCGCACTTTTCGCAGCAACGTCTGCGAAACCATGCTCAACTACTCCTTAAAAAGGGCTATGTAAGCAGAACGCCTACTCTACCACAGCTAGAACAAGCCGGCAACAAAGAAAGAGAGGCGAGACTAAGACCAACTGCGGGCAGGCATCCAATAGATGAAGAGCGATGCTTTACGACCCGGAGAAACATCAACACCAAGGTTTCTCTCAAGCCTAAAGATCTGGCTGAAATGGATGACGAGCTTCGTGGACATTTTTCCGGTGTATCCGACCTCTGGGCTATCAATTATTGTGTGTATAATGCAGCGAGAGCTTTGGCCGATGCGAACCGTAAAACAAAACCAGCGGTTGATCATAAGACCAAAAGACGAATGCATAAACTTGCCATAAAGATAGACTGGGCAACACAGTACGCGTCCCGCATTCAATGTGTGATTGACTACATCACATCTGGCAGGAATTTTACCGCCAAGGTTCGAAAGTTCGCGTGCGAACTCCGGACCCGTTATTACACAATTAACAAGTCAAAGCTGCTGACCATCAGGCAGCATATTGTTGAAAGAATACGGATACTATCTGACGCTAAGAGAAGTCTAGATCGGAGGGAGAGATGGGTCAGAGAAAATCAACAGTTTCTCTCTGACCCATCTCGACTCTTCCGAGACCCTCCAGTTACTGTCGAACACCCACCCAAACCAGAGGAGTTCGAAGTATTTTGGAGAGAAGTCTACGAAGTTCAGTACAGACTGAACGAAGACTCAGAAAATATAAGTAGCTTCAAGAAGTTATGTGTTGCCCTCATAACACCTGATAAAGAATGCCCACCCATCACTACCGAGGAGGTGAAAAAAGTATTAAGAGGGATGAAGAAATATTCCGCACCGGGACCAGATTGTATCAAAACCTTCTGGTGGAAGAAGGTTTCTTCAACCCATCAGCATTTGGCCCGTATTTTCACCTCATATTTGAAGTCGGAAGAGCCAATTCCAGAGTGGTTGATGGAAGGGCGCACAATACTCCTGCCGAAAATAGGCAACTTAGCTGACCCGAAGAACTACTGGCCAATAACTTGTCTGAACACGCTTTATAAGATATTCACAG
>NC_046664.1:78676348-78677909 GCF_010883055.1 Belonocnema kinseyi | reverse complement strand
CATCTGTCTTTTGGAAATATTAAAGGTTCATCCGCAAATAGTTGGGTGCATAGAGAGATTGATACCGCTTTGGAAAACCAGATTTACTATCTCATCTGGAAACAATCGTGTGACAACTAACAAGGACACGTTTCAGAGAGGTGTCTTTCATGGCGAAACCATGAGCCCACTCCTCTTTTGCCTTACATAATTGCCACTATCTCTATCACTGCGCCATTCCGACGGGTACTTGTGCGGCAAACCTGCAGATCGAAAGTACAAGGTCACTCATGTATTTTACATCGACGATCTTAAGATCTATGCTAAAAACAGAGAGTAACTGCATCTACCTCTGGGGATTGTCGAACGATATACTGAGGAAATTGGAATGGAATTTGGATTAGACAAATGCGCCAAGGTTTATTTGAAGCGAGGAAAACTTAATGGCATGCCTGAAGATCCTGAGCTCGTTGATAGAAGCGCCATACGACACCTTTGCGCTGGAGAGACTTATACATACCTGGGCGTGCCACAGAGCCGCATTCAGGATGTGACAGCTATAAAGGATACTCTCCGAAGAAGAAAGAAACGTCTCATCCGGCAGATTTGGTCTTCCGAACTGTCGGCGAGGAAAAAAGTATCTGCAACGAACATGTTTGCCGTCCCGGCAGTACTCTATTCATTTGGAGTAGTTCCATGGACGAAGACCGAGCTAAGATCCCTTGATAACGGGACAAGATAGGTTATGCACATGAGCAAAAGCATGTATCTTAAGTCTTCCGTTCTGCGACTGTACATCTCACGTCGTCAAGGTGGTCGCGGAATATTGAGTCTTGAATGTCTTCACAACAGGATTATTCTGGGTACAGCACATAGACTTGCAAATGGAAGACACCCTCTTCTTAAAATGGTCAGGAATCACGAGGAAGTGGGCAAAGGAGCATTTCTGTACAAAACAGCGGAGGAGGCTGCTGAAACAGTCGGACTTGACTTCAGTATTAGTGGTGAGCAAAATGCATCAAATCTAATCTATCTCGAGTACTCACTCCTGAAAGCACGGATTAAGAAAGCACAAGAGAAAAACTTTCGTGAACAGCTCCTCGATAAGAGGATGCACGGTATCTTCCACAGAAATGTGAAGGATCAATCAATGTCTTGTGAGCTAACGTTTACTTTTCTTAAATCGCCCGGATTGAAGTCTGGTACAGAGGGTTTCATTTTTGCATGCCAAGATGGTGTCACTTCCACCTTAACATACCGTCGCCACATTTTGAGCCAAGACATTCCCGATAATAGATGCACGGCGTGCCACGCACACCCCGAGCATTTAGCTCACATACTATCTAGTTGTCCAACACACGCGGGAACGACCTGCATTTAAAGGCACAATGCGGCAATAAGAGTACTTTATCACCATCTCTGTCACTCCTACGGCATTCACCTTAATATCGCTCCTCTAAATGCTCCTAGGGAAATTGACTCAATTGTCGAGAATGGGAAGTGTCGCATATACTGGAACTTTATATTCTCGACAATTGTTTCTGTTGCTCACTCGAGGCCTGACATGGTTCTTCTTGACTTC
>NC_046664.1:78629405-78676248 GCF_010883055.1 Belonocnema kinseyi | reverse complement strand
AATGCAGAAGGCGGTTGTCCTTGGGTCACTCCGTGTTCTTAGGGTGCACGAGGCTTTTGCTGGATCATCGTATTGATTCCTTTACAGACTGGAACCACCTATCTCACGGTTGTGAGACGTGGTTATGGCTGAAATTTTACCGCGATTTCGCTGGAAGCGGGTGCCCTGTCATAGGATTGGACCATATCTCGTTTCAGATCTGGGATCACTGGATCTACTCGTTCTTTGGTAATCACACAGGTCCCGTTCTCGTCAGCTTGTCAATCCCCACTTACAAGTGGTTGCGCAAGCAATCACACCTGTTTCACGTAGTGTTACATACGATCTATATAACCCTTGTGCTTAGGAGTTTGCAAGTCATGCATGAGCGTATTTATTTTCGCTTTTAACAGCTCCTGAGCGAATTTAATGAATATGAATATAATTAAATTCTGAACCGTCTCAACAGTTTGGGGTCCAAAAAGATGATCAAGATCGTTAACCAGCTAATTTTGATACAAATTTAAAAACTCAAAGCTTTTTTTTAAATTAAAATTTTTTTCTTTAAGATTTTAAAAGTCTGTCGAAAACTATTTAAAGTACACAAAAATACGAAAAATTTACAATTTACAAAATTACTAGGCAGTCTGATAAGTCCCTGAAAAATGAAGCACGGAGACGTTTTTTTGGCCAAAGTCGGATTTATTTTTCAACATACTCTCCTTTTAGGTCAATACAGCGAGTCCAACGATTTTCTAACTTTTTGATAACGTCCGAAAAGTACTCGATCGGAAGGTCTCCAAAATACGGGTCAGTTTCAGCTATGAGCTCCTCATTTGAGTAAAAACGCTTACCGGTGAGTCATCTCTTCAGGTTAGGGAACAAGTAATAGTCGCTGGGGGCCAGATCTGGTGAATACAGTGGCTGAGGAACCAATTTGAAGCCGATTTCATGAAATTTTTCTTGTGCAACTAAGCATGAATGAACAGGCGCATTGTCGTGATGATAAAGCGGCTTTTTCTTCTTCAAATGCGGTCGTTTTTCGGCGATTTCGATTTTCAATCGGTCCAATAATGATAAATAGTATGCTTTGGTTATGGTTTTACCTTTTTCAAGATACGTAGTCCACGAATATTATGCCATGTGCATCCCAAAATACGGAGACCATAGCCTTTCCGACCCATTGTTGCGTTTTTGGACGCTTCGGAGCACTTTCGCCCGGTGGAACCCACTGTTTTGCCTGTTGCGTTGACTCTGGAGTGTAGCAGTGGATCCAGGTTTCATCCGTGGTTATGAATCGGCGCAAAAACACGGTCGGCTTACGCGAAAATAATGCCAAATTCGGCTGGAAAGTTGTCACACGAATTCGTTTTTGGTCCACTGTGAGCAAACGCGGCACCCATCACGCGCAGAGCTTCTTCATGCCCAAAACTGAATGCACGATATTGCCCACACGTTCTAATGATATGCCTGCAGCATTAGCTACCTCTCTCAATTTCACTTTGGGATCATTCAACATCATATCATGGATTTTTTCGACATTTTCTGGTGTAGTTACCACTTTTGGGCGCCCAGATCGTTCAGCATCAACTGTGCTCGTACGGCCACGACGAAACTCGGTAAGCCACTTATGAATCGTTCCAATCGACCGTGCAGAGTCCGGGAAATACTTATCCAGTTTGGCCTTGGTCTCGGATATGGTTTTCTTGCGAAGGTAGTAGTGTTTGATCAAAACTCGAAACTCACATTTTTCCATATTAAAAAAAACTCGGATGTTAGTTTCTTCTCAGTGCTGTAACTTGTAAATGCGTAAACATAAATGGCTAAAGTTTTGACAGGCGTCATTTGAAGGATCAAGCTCGACGAAAATGGTTCACATTAGTGAATGCTAATGCCATCTCTTAGAATTTTCAGGTACTTATCAGACTGCCTAGTATCTTAAAAGCTTTTTGAATTTTGTTTAAAATAAATTAAAAATTCTAATTTTGATCACATACCAAATAATGAGAAAGCAATTAATAAACACAAGCCAAGAGAATAAATGAGGCAAAGTTTTTTAAACCGAAAAAGATCTACAAAGGAGCCCACACAGAATTCATGGGAAAATTTTTTTCGGTGAATTTCGTTAAAACTTGGTAATGTTGTAACTTATAAGGGCCTAAAGTGTAACTCGGTGAAATTTTACCCGCCAATTTCCTCTCGACCGGTCACCCCAGAATGGACAACGATACCTAAATAATTCTTAAAACACCCATTCGAATGCTCTGAGCGATGCTGACTGGGTCACATTTAATTATTTTAGAATTTTATTCTGGCACCAGAATTTCGTATTTTTTTTTAGTTAGTAACCCGCCGTATGAGATCAAAACATCCACTTTGTACGACAATTTACCTCGCTAGGGGTCATCTACTTATCCCGCGCTCTGGGTGACGTCACGTGAGGCATCAGCTGTTTTGACGGGCTCACGAAAGGATATTCTACGGATCAGTGACCGACAACGAGAGGAAACATTACGTATAACCTTAGTTTATTCAGAATTGCCGGACCGGCAATTGTGTTGTGACTATTGGCGACGATAAGTCGTTATCCATCTAGCCAAAAATGTCAAACTTACCAGTCTTCGACTTGGAAGAAACTATCAGCATAATCTCCCGAGTACTTTTGGTAAGTCCCATTGATTACGATGCTAAGTGTTAATTAGTAAATTGTTGAGCTCGATAGGAAAATTATTGTCATTTTAATTTAACTTTTTTTTTAAATGGTGGGGTTGTATTGTGCCTGAATCAAACAGTCGCTCAGGTTCAAATTCATCTTAACAATGTTGTTTATCTTTTAAACCATGTCTTTGATTATTTATTTATTACTTATGTTTTACCATTTGAGCTATGTTCCAAATAAAAGTAAACCTATACCAATTTAGACAAAATGTTCAGTATATTATTTTTTGCAAAATCCATGAACCCTTATATGATTAAATATGGCGGATTTAACCGCCAGGCGTTGCTACTAAGTTTGAACGCCTCGTGATGAAACTGTCCTGGAAATCTTTACGGTTCTAAATCCGCCTGAGTTAAATGATTTTATTTTACCTGACCTTTCAGCCTTTCTTTGTACGAGCAACAACAGTCCAAAAGAAAAAAACATAAAATTTTTTGTGGAAAACATGGACAGTTTTAACGCCATACGGTGCCAAGCGCTCAAAATCAGAGCATATAATATACCCGTAATGCATTAAAAGAAAAAACGTCAAAAAAAGTCAGTATCACGTAGTAAAATGTGGTAAACATTGCGTCTGTCTCACACAGCGTGCCTCTCACAACGGCCAAATGCTGAGCGCTAAATATTTTCAATCAACTGTGACACTCACTGTTTCAGGGCAGTAAAAGTGATAACATGAGGTCAGTATCAAATGCGATAATGTAAATCATATATATTGCCAACTTGTCACAATATTCAAACGCGAAGCGCTTAATATTTAAAATTAACTGCACCACACACTGATTGTGGGAATCAACGGTGATAAAATAAAGTCAAGATCAAGTGCAGACCTTACGAGAAGTGGACGGTATATATGATTGGCACAAACCACTTGATAATGGTCTTATTTTAGAAGCGTTGCTGCATGAAAACTGTGAATGTTACACCTTACATCGAATATTGAACGCTTCGCGTTCGGAAGTTTTTGGGGGCGAGGGAAGATGGATAGAACCTTGCGCGCTTTGCGCTCTGCTGTTACGAGAAGAGGACGATATATATGATTGAGAAAATCGCACATGATTATGACCTTATTTCAAAACCATTACTGCCCAAAAATAGTGAGTGCTATTGTTTATTATTAATATTGAGCGCTTACCGTTTGAAAATAAAATTGGTACATCAATTTGCAATATATTAAAAGCAATAGCTTTTAAGCTTTAATTTTAAAATGTCCGTGCACGAATGTGGGAAAAGTACAAAGACCGAGTGCGTAGTGCGAGGTAAATACATATCAGAGCGCAAAGCGAAAGAACCAAAAGTCGCGCGCCCCATATATTTTTTAAAAATTCATCTTGCTAGATTCATAATTCAACTACTTTCTTAAAAATACGTTTCTTCTGTAGTCGAGGAATTTTTTTTTTTACTAAAACTGAACGATAATTTTTATTCAAAAAGTAATGCTTTTTTCTAGTTTCAAATTAAACTTCTTGCACCTCTGCGGTTGTGCAGAGGGGAAAGCTATAGTATACATTCGAAATCGATTTCTGATGACGTCATAAGTTCCATTCTCTAGCGTGCTGAAAATATATCTTACGTTTTAATCATCGTGCAAGGTCAAATTGGCCCGGAATGACTTTCTAGGGTTAAAAGAGATATTAATAAAATAAAATTTCTATTTATTTTAAGTGAATGTGATGGAATCTTACTCGGATATGGAGAAAGTCGACCCTTGTTTCATGGACAGATTATTATTCGGAAATTAAACTTCGCGTAAATTAATGGGAATTAACTTATTTTTTGTAAAATCAATTATTTTCCCAACAATCCAAAACTTATGCTCTTAAAACTTTTTCTTTTTCGAAAAAAGTTCGTCCAATTTTTAAAAGCAGTTCCGGATAAACGTGAACCAGAAGAGAATCACAACATTTTAGATTACGATAAAATAGAAGTCCATAATGGCAAATAAAAGATAGGGTGCAAAACTACGAATCTTACCGATATTTCGCGAAGATCACCGTTCGTTTCTTCCAGGCTCACCTGGTACTTAGGTTTTAGGTTATATTGTTTTTGTTTATACTATCTACGATGACTGTAATTAGCGAGGGATGAGCTGTAGAACGAAGCGTGACTGCTTAGCACACAAGAGGTTAGGGAAAGGCTAAAGAGGTACTAAAGAAAGGATGAAGAGGAGTGGGATTCCCAAGAAGGCGAAGATAGGAGTTCTTCGTGTCACTGTATAGAAAAAGGGATAGGGACAGGCAGAAACATGTTATAGGGATTACGCTACTGAATACGGCGTACAAAGTTCAAGCGATGGTGTTGGCGGATAGGCTGCGGAAGGATGTTCAGTGGAAAGGAGTATTAACGAAGACGCAGAGACTATAATAGAAAGGCATTTTAGAACGAATGGCCAATTGCGCCAAGAGATATAGCACAATATTTGTCTGAGAATGTAGAGAGAGGAAGTGAGGAGCTTAAAGCGAGGATGAGATGTGGTTCCATGGAGGATTTTAATAGGTTTTGACGTTGTAGGAATAAAAGGATGTGTGAATTGTGCGTTAAGAGAGATAAAACCGTTAAACACTGGTTGGAAGAGCGTGAGAAGGTCGAAAGGAGTGAAAAACGCATGTAGGTATTGATGCAGGGGAGGGGAGACAAATGGGCAGCATGGGTGAAGGGGATGTTGTATAAGACGAGAAGGACAGAAGGAAGGAGATAAGTGGAGAAGGGAATATTTTAAATAGCAGAAGCACTAGATGTGAGGAAAATTTGAATATTATCAATAGTAGATAAGTATTAAGTATTAGCCGCGCAGACAGAGTTTTGCAATGTGAGGCAAAGCGAGAAAATAGGCTCGCGAGGCGAAGCGAGGAAGACAAGGATATAAGACCGAGCGGTCATAGAGATTAGATGTAGTTTGATGTTAGTTTAAAAAAGAGTTATTTTAAAGAAAATCGTGTAAAAAATGGAAGTGCAAGCAAGTCAATTTTTTAAGGACAAGAGTGCCTCGAGTGTGAAAAGAATCATGAGTGAGTGCGAACGTGCAACAGCACAATAAAACTAAATGTGCAGCGTGTGTACAACCAAAAGTAATTAACGACTTACGCTCAATTGAGGGTAAGTGAATACGTCCCCACAACATTAGGAATACCAATCAGGAATAATTATTATGTTGTAACAAACTGATAGTGGCAACGGTGGCGATAGAATTTCTGTGCTATAACCACCGACTTCGCTACTAGTAACTATTTGTTTCTATTTAACTAGCATTTTTTAAAAGAAAAATTAAACAATATTTTTATTGAATAATAAAATTGAATTGAAAATCCGGGTCTTCAGGAATGGGCCTAGAATTAATTTGATGAAAAGTTCAAAGAACAACTACAGTTAAAGTATTGAATCCTAGATGCATTCTTTGTAATATTCTGATTTTGAAGCAAATAAAAAATCTTGATAAAAAAAAATTGAATTAGAAACCTGAGCTATCAGAAATGGTTCTCGAATTAATTCCTTTTAAGAAATTCGGCCTTCAAAAAAGTTTTTATAGTTTTTAAAATGAAAACTACGAAATATATTCTGATGAGCAATAAAATTGAATTTAAAACTTGAGCTTCTAAAAGTTAGACCTCAATTCAATCAAATTAAAAATTCAAAGACAAATTCCAGTTTAAGTATTGGATCCAAAATCCATGCTCCGTAATATTTAGATTTTAAAACGAATAAAAACGCTTTAATACAAAAAAATTGATTATAAGCCATGGCGTTCAGAATTAGGCCACGAATTAATTCAATTAAAGGAAATTCGATTTTTCAAAAGAGAGGTTGGTTAATCCTGAGATTGGCATAGAATAAAGTTTTTTTTAAATGGAAAATTTTTTATCTGCCGGGGTTAACCCTCAAAAAAAGGAAACATCGGGCAGAAAAGCAAAGAAAACTCAAAACAGAATCACCAAGCCTAATAAGACAGTTACGCAATATGATGGTCCTATCAACTTCTGGTGCTAAAAAAGTCACTTACTCTACCCCTAAATTAAATTTATCGAAAAACTTTCGAGACACACCTTTGCAATATTTAAAATGTTTTGGAACAACGGTTGAAAAAGTAGACTCACTGTTTGATGCCAATGCTATTTAGTACAAAGAAATTTTCACTGACAAAAATAAAAGCCTAATCGAATCCTTCAAGAAATTACACTTAAATGTGTGTTTGATTAGAACGAGTTAAAATTAAAATCAATTTGTAAAAACTTTATTCACAGATCCACCCCAAATTGTCAAGGAAACCCTGCGTTTAAACCTAGGAATCGGGTGGAACGATAAGCTTCGTAAACGAACTACAATTATTCTCGATAATAAAAAAAAACAAGTTAATGAAGACTGCTAGAATAAATCTAAATCAAAAGAAGCTAAAAAACAAATCAATCAATTATAATAACACAGCTATCTAAAATCAGAAAGTATAACTTTATGGGCAGAACCCACTTTTGCTATTTCTGTAAGAACGATGCAACCGAATTAAAATAAATAAATAAAAGAAGCATGGCTTACGTCAATCTTCCGACAGTAATTAAACACATTAAAATGTGTAGTACAGATTAGCAAGGCATTGAAGGAATCGAATGTATTTCTTCTCTCAAAATACGAATTAAACGATCTCATCAGAGATGGTTTAAGATAGAAACAAGTAATTTCCTGGCTTCTATACCAAAAAAAACTTGATCGAAAAAATTTCAGAGTAACTTACTGTACGCAAAGGAAAAGATATTTCAGGATGTATTTAACAACAGAGGAAGAGGCTTCATTATCTTACTGTCACGATGTTAATGGATTAATGGATTAATTAAAACCATTAATTTACAGACCCATAGAATGAAGACTATTCATAGATTCCCGTAAGAGAAGTTTAAAATCTGTTGTTCTTTACAATGCGAATGTTTATGCTCCCTTGGGGGTAGCATATTCAACTGCGTTGAAAGAGAATTACGAAGAAAACAAATTGTTATCAGATAAATTGAAATATTCAGAACACAATTAGCGAACTTGTGGCAATGTTAAACTAATGGGAATAATTCTGGGTCAGCTTTCAAGTAACATTACATACCCATACTTACTGTCATAATGGCGTGAATGAGACCAAGCTAATTTTGATGCAAGATCATAAAACATCATCAACTGCCCACTAGTAGATTTGGCGAGTTTTACTGTCATCTCTGCATATAAAACTGGACATGGTGATGCATCTTGTATCAGCATTAGAAGCAGAAAATAGGAATGTGTAGGAACAATAATTTTCGTAGAACTATGGACAAAATGCAAAAGCAACTGGGGCAAGCCTTAAGAAAGTTGTTACAAACTTTGTAGGGTACCACAACAGTGATAATTACAAAAGAATTGTGAGAAATTTGATACCTCAAAAACGTAAAATATGACCACTTTTCATAGCCGGGAATAAAATTGGTTACAAAATCGTTGTTAGTTGAAAGCTAGATCAGTTTGGAACCTAAGAACTTTTATCACTTTTATCTTTGTCAATAAAACGAATTTTTTTCTATGTTACATTAAGCGATCTAACTATAAAATTTTAGTTATAAAAAGGAAGACAGTGGGTAGAACCTAGACTTAAGTGGCATTCCACATTTTAAGGTAGATAAGGATTCGACAAGTTGATAACGCATTTAAAATTATCATCATTAGATACTCTTTTATGATGATAATAATGCGCTTTCAGCCAATTAAATTTTGAAATAGAATTACTGATAAAAATAAGGCTAATGATGTATAGTATATTATATGAAAAAAATAAGAAATTAATAAGTAGATAAACGATTTCTAAAACAGTTTTAAAAATTAAAGAAGAGTCTTCGAGTTATGAAAATTAAAACAAGCACAACAGAATGTTTTTCTCTCACCTTCAAAAATTCCATTCTTACAATCCCAATATTATATTTACTATAGAAGTTGAAGAAAATCGAACAATTAGTTTTTTAGACCCTCTTGTTATTAGACGTGAAAGTTTCGTAAAAATTGCTTGGCATCAAAAGAAAACTTGGCCTCGTCACCACTTAAATTTTTATTTTTTTCGTCACATTCGCCAAAAATTGGTTTGGTCACAGGCCTTTTTTACGGAATTCTTAGAATTTCAAATCCAGAATTTAGAATCAAAAACATAAATTAATTCACAGATACTTTAAAAGATAATAGTTTCCCAAGCTATTCAATTCATGTGACGGACCGTGTTTCACTCTCTATCGCGTGACATTTCAAATTTCCAGGATAGCTCCTCAGCGCCAACACGCGATAAAGAACTTCCTTCTAATCTCTCATGTCGATTTCGCAGTTTGCCCTTCCATAAAAGGTTTATCGAAATGGAATGTCCGGCTTTTGCCCGAATTTGTTTATTTTCTTAGTTAAAAAAAAATATTTATATGTGTCTATGTCATTGTTTATTGTGTTTCGGTGAAATTTTTTACTGTGACTGTATACTCTTATTTTTTAAATTATACCAGGTATGTTTGTTTGTTATAAATGAATGAATGAACTAATTAATTAATTCCGTCTTTTCAGTGATATTATATTTATCTTCTATAATATTGATTTAAAATGCAGAGACTCCTTTTATGAGACATCCCATTTTTTATTTAAAAAATTGTTTATCTAATCTAAACAGTGATCAAAACGTCTCAAAATAATTATCGTGCCTCTTCTTCTTTTTGAACTTCAATTCCATGTCTGGCTTCCCTAATTAATCAAGTGTGTTATCTATATTCTCTTTAAAGGAGATTAGGTTTTTTTGTAAATTGTCTATTGAAGCGATTACAGATTTAATTGGTAAATTCAAGATTCTAAAGTTACAATTAAAACATAATAGTCTAATACCGTCCACGAATCTATGATAATGTAAATAATCGCATCATATAATTATAAACCGTAAATATGTTTGTGCTACTTGCGCCATAATCAACCTGGCATCCCCGCTTCGTCATGTATGCCTCTCGGTCTACTCTGCTTGTTATCGCACTTCGCCTTCGTCACGATCCAGAAAGCACGGAGTTTCAAAATGTGCATAATTATATTAATTTACAATACAATGCTAGCAAGCCGGAAGTTTGTTGGTTTAGAAATAAAGCTTTCATTCCGTCAAGGCAGACGCTTATGAGAACCGCCAGATGAACTTTGTAGCCTTGGCACAGCCTGGTCAGCTCGAAAAGAAAAACCTGATGTTTTGCCCGTTTTTCGCTCCATTGCGATGATATTACTATAGGCGGGTGCCAAAAATTCAATCACGTAAATTATCTTGGTCTTTAGATCTTGGAGGACAACATCAGGCTTCGTAGCAATAATACGTTTAGTGGTGGAAAGCGAAAAATTCCATTAGATCTTACAATGATCTTTCTCTACAACGGACTCTAGTTCCCCATGGGCGTATGGCAAGACGGGCATTAGATCAACAGGATAGAAATGCCACAGATGTTAATATAACACTTTTAAAGCGCCATTGTGTCTCTCTATGTAACCGGAGCGTGTATACTATGAGCATCTACTAAGAACGCTGTCTTGACAGGCAAAAAGAAATCCCACCCTCTCTTGTCTTAATCCAGCAGATTTGAGACACATGTTGGATAGACCCATCGATAGCTCTTCTCTACGTATAATGTTGTAGAATTTCCCATTAAGGGGCTTATAAGCATGTTCCTTTAGTAGAAGCGAATGTTCTGCTTCCCATACAAGACTTTTGCGCATTAAAGGTGTTAATGATGCTAGACCACTGGAATCAAATAGGAGACTAAGCTCCTCTGCTGCCCTATCTGCGGCTCGGTAGAGAAACGCCGCAATGTTGACAATTTTATGTTGGTGTACAAGTCTTATTGAAAAATCTGTGCTTTTTAGAACTAAGCAGGCTGTAGCTAGAACCGTTTTTCCATGAAGACACTCGAAGCTCAGCCAACCTCTACCCTTTTTATCTTGCGGGAGGTATATACGACGTACAGAAGATTTAGGATGATGACTTCGATGGATTGTCATCATCTTGCGTGCGCTTTATTCAAATTGCTTAATCTCAAAGACGTTCCATTTTACTGTACCAAACGTGTAAAGCAGTATAGGAACGCCCAAAATATTGGTCGCCTAGATCTTATTCTTCGCAGATAATTTGGCAGCACAAATTTTTCTAAGAATTTTACCATACCTTTTTTAAAGGGCCTTTTGTAACACAAGCACATCTTGAGTTTTCGCTTGAGGTGTTCCAAGATATGCATATGTTTCTTTATTAACAAGATTTTGAATGGTATTTCCACAAATGAGTTGAAGACCCTGATCGTCACGAGTTGATGTATTTTCTAGTCTTCCTTGGTGGAGATTGACGCAGGCACACTTTTCCAATCTAAAGCTGATTTCATTGGCTTTAGAGTACATATTTACTACTACCATAAGGATTGCAAAGTTCTATTATCAACAGCCAGAAACGATTTCCCCTTTAATAGTTTTAACCTAGTTTTATCAATTAATGGTATCGACCTCTCCTTCTTTCGAATTCAGATCGAGAGATTTTGGATCGTTCGACGATTTATTGTTCCCTGTTCAGGAAGTTGGTACCGAGTATGCACATCGGCACACATTCTGGTAGGACGATGGACCAGAAACGAACTAATCTACTACACACTATGATATAAAAAAAAGACTTTGTCTACCACTTGATTTTGCCAATTAAAATTAAACTGAATCGTATGACATACATTGTTTCAATTTACTCTTAAAACGGTTATGAGTACCTTATTCCCCATTTTTACGGTAATATGCAAATTTTATGTTATATTTCTAGGCGTTTTAAAGACGCATGGATTGGCCTTTTGTCAAACTTTAGACCTTTGGATGGTTTTTATGATTTTCCGAACATGAGATTTTGGGTAAGATAGCAACATCAACTTGAAAAGTATCGATTGTGGCAGTTATTTTTTTATTAGAAAACATAGATGTGCACGATTATTATTATTTTTGGTCTCAAGCAGTTTTTAAATTAAAATATAAAACTAATATTAAAACCAAATTTTTGTTATTTGATAGCATCTATTACCTAAAATAATCGAAAAGATATGCAAGGACAACATTTTTAATATGACCCCAAATAAATTGGCTGAAACTGTAGTATAATGTAGTTCATAATATCCTGACCAAATAAAGTCCTTAGACGCTGGGTTCAAAAAACGTCAGATTTCGAGATAGGAGGGACCAGATTTCACTTATCATGGAGGCGAGAGGAGTTCCACGGATCCTCGAAGACTGTTTGAGACTACACTCAGAATTCATGCCGAACTCTCTGTTCCTTTTATATTTCGTAGTTTGGGACCCCCAAAGAATAATATCCATGTCTGAATGTCGAGAAAAGGATACATTTCGTGGGTATTGTACCAAAGTTAACATTTCATGCACACTGGGGGAGTTCCACGGACTCTCTATAACTGTTTGGCACCACGCTCAGGAAGCATGCCAAACTTGCCGTCTCTTTAATATTTTGATAATACTCATGTCATGTCCATCTCTCTGTCCAACCAATTAAGGGAAGAAATCCGGGTAATCAAGACAATATCAGCACGATATCAGTGCACGATCGTGCCAATTAAGGCAATCCCGGAGTATTATTCAGCCAGTCAAGGCAAGAATAAAGAATGATCAGGTTAATAATAGCAATATTCTGGTATTTTACAGCCAGTCAAGGCAAGATTATCATGCGATCCGACCAATGAAGGCAATATCGGCAAGTTTTTCAACCACTGATAGCAACATTAGTGTATGGTTTTGTATTGGATGACGCTCTGGTCAGTAAAGACAACAATGAAAATTAGTTTGATCTAACAAGACAAGTTTTGGTATATCATTCTACTGTTCCCTTTGACCTCCATTTGCAATATTATTAATCATAGATCTGCTTAGATACTTTACTGCTGGCTGATGGCGCGCGTAACCTAAATACCATAATATTCTTGCTACATGTGCACATGATCCAACTGTCCTGGACTCAGTTTTTCAAGTACATTAGTACTTCAATATTTGTACATTGTTTTGTGCTTCATCCAGCTATATCTCTTGATCATCAGCTGCTTGAACCAAGTTATCTTCTATATAGGATATCCAGATCTGATATTCCGTTGCGGGTCTGAAACGAGAATACACTCACACTCTAATCAAACCTGCTTCATCGACAAGTTCGTCAAACTCCAAATATTCCATATCCAGCCTAGGGTAATGAGATGCTTCGCGTTCATCTAAATGAATGCATCTGGCATTCCTGGTATGCAAGTTGTCAAATCAAACTTTGGCGTACACGAGGTTGGGTTCACGTGATTTTCGTAACATTGTTTGGACTAAGTCTACGGTTGCACCAGCCATCTACATCCAAGGACGATGCTTATTGAGGATTGGTCGAGTAATACGGTAAAAGTCGCCTATGTCAATGGCATGGTTTATGTTCATGAGATTTCCGAAAAATTTAAAAACAGATTTTATCTCGCCATTTCGTGTCTTAACGATCCATCTTGTCTTAGTGATCAATCTTGAGTCATTTGCTTCTTCTGGATCAGATTGCCTTTGTTCACGAACTAACAGAGGTGGCATTTTATGGTTAATACCAAGATTTTCAATAAGAAATGGCAGCATCGTTATTTCGAGAGTCAGAAAAGTAAGGCCCATGAATATCCGAAATATAGCCATCCGAAGCTACAACTAAGGCTGGCCTAATCAAGTAGCAGCCTTTATTAACGCAGTATATTTGCCTGAGTACTCTGAAATTGCTGGGTTTATGGATATATACATAAAATCCATCAATATAGGCAATCACTTTTGGAACTGCAGAAGTGGGATTATTAAGTTAATCTGTGTAGTCCGTTACATGTCTCTGTATATACTGATCCCGTGTTGTAGCCGTCAACCCTATGTTCCTGGGAACAAAACGTGTCATCAAAGATCTTCTCACAATAGAAATAATGAGACTCACGTTTTGCCTACTATCGTATCCAAAAGTAACTTTTGAAAAGTCATCACTTAGCCTTCGGCGAAGCTTACACAAAAACATTATCAAATCTTTTTTACTAATACGGCGATAAACCTATCGATCTTGCACAGCATGACGTACAGCATCGCAATACGTATATAAATCCCTGAATTGTTCGCGTTCAGGCATATCCTCGTATTCTATTAATCTCTTAAGGAGCTATTTCATGCTCAGCATGACAATAAATCGCGAATTGTTGTTTTTGCTCATTTTCTGCATCATATATGTGTACCATCGCTAGTGGCTGTAAGGCGATTGCACAAGCCCATCTGTGCAGGTCCACGGCCACAGATACAAATGTGTACACTGATTGGAAGAGCTATGTACCTCTCGATTTTTCCTCTTATTAAAATAAGCGCAATAACACCAGCTAGCTCATTGTTTACCCTTTCCCCAGGAAAGGCTGTGATTTTAAATGAAAACGAATTTTACAAACAGTCGTCCACTCCGTGCAAATTGAAGTGCAATATTTGCGGACGGAGTTTCTTACGGTTTTCCTAAAAATGAACGACGATATTTTGGGTTTCAAAATGAAACTTGAATAAACTACCTCTTTCGTAAGGATTGATTATTTCTTCGCAATTTATTAGGGCTGACACTCTTTCTTTTATAATTCTAACTAAATGAGTTCCCATACGAAAGAGTAAAAGATCTAATTGATAGTTTTTCGAACAAGCGTAAGTTTTTATTAGCGAGTCGATGATCAATAAGTGGGCCACAACTCTCTTAGTATCACCAAGACCCTAATAACCATAAAGCGGCAAATCTGGCACTCTTAAATTCATATCAAATGGGTAAAAGAAGGGTAGGAAA
This sequence comes from Belonocnema kinseyi, assembly GCF_010883055.1. Classification (NCBI taxonomy): domain Eukaryota; kingdom Metazoa; phylum Arthropoda; class Insecta; order Hymenoptera; family Cynipidae; genus Belonocnema; species Belonocnema kinseyi. The sequence continues at coordinate 78,661,714 of NC_046664.1, read as the reverse complement.
ATTGGTGCTCTATCTCCACTCTATGTGATCACGACCCGACACGTTACAGAATTGTGGGAAACACTAAAGGTACATGAGCGTCGGATTTCGGAACACTTTAAAAGATTCGTTTGAACTAATATTTCTGCTATTGGTTTCAAATTAAAAGGACATTGTATTTAATCTTTCCTTAAAATTCTTTGGCTAACAAGATTCCCTGAAGTTCTCGAGGACTCTTCGATCCCCACTTTGTCGAGAGGTTGCGCACGCAAAGGGACCTGTTTCGCGTAGCAGTTACTTGCCGAAAGCGGGCAAGCGGTCGTTGGTAGAGCCCGCGTGGCGAAGCCAAGGTTCCAGAGCAGTTGGTGGTGGTTCAGCAAGAGGGCTGAAATCCTGAGGATGATCCTAGAAGATCGCGTGGCGTCGTGGTGGGTTGGTAGCGTCGCAAATCGAAGGGATTGCGGAGTGGTAAAAAGGTACCGTCTAATAGCACGTGTAGTGACCACAAAACTAATTGCCTGCGGAGCAAGATTGCGATAATAAGGACTAGGGGTGTTGTTCCCCATTTCTTGTTCTAGGCCCTCAGGGCCGTACGGATGGGGGTGCTTGTAACTTCGTTACAAGATAAAAGCCAGAGGGAGAGGCAGAAAAGTATTGGACCTAAGTAGTCTCCTTACAAGACACACATCTTATATGTGACATAACTTGTAGTCACTTTTCTTTTGTCGGATGTTATGAAAAATCTTGTCCACCATAAGAGCATACGCTTTTTTATAAATCTTACTATTTTTTGATGTACCTCCAGGCACTTAAGGAGCCGAATGAGTAGCTAATGGTTCGTGTTATCGAATGCGTTTCTGTAGTCAATCCAGGCCATGGACAGATTGCGTCGATACCTGATGGAATCCTGGGGTAATACACCTGTTGTTTAACAGGTTTTTTCTGCAACCAGCCAGTCCTGTCTAGCATCTACGCCGTTCAAATATTGCACTCTATGCTGGCTCGATAGTTTTTAATATCCTCTCTTTGAGGATGCCAGTAAATAGCCTGTAGCTGGTGCTTAAGGGGGCAATAAGGGACGTTGAGATATCGCTGGAACCATTATCCTCCATTCCCCCCTTAAACAAGCTATGGGCCGGTAGTTCTTTAAACTTGACAAATCTCCGGTCTTAGGGATCAGTACCATGTGTCCTTTAACTAAGCACTGCGGAATGGGTTATTCTTTGTTTAAGAAAGTAGTAAATATGCGAGCTAGATATTGGTGCGTAGAAATGAACTTCTTCCACCAAAAGTTGTTGATTTTATCTGTCCCTGGCGCTGAACAGTTTTTAGTTCCAGCGATAACTTTCTTGTTTCATCAGCAGTAATTATTGGACACTACTCTTCTGGACTTTTCAACAGTTGACTCTGGCAAAAGTTACGAAACAGTGAGATATCTCAAGCTTCTTTATCTAGCTTATGAGTATCTCCACATACTTTTTCCCAGAAGGCTTAAATCTCTTCTCGAATAGGCGGATTTTTAACGGCACATGGAGTTTTGTTGAAAAGGCGAAAAAGTTGAATAGAAAAAGTGGAATTTTTTTGAATCCACTTTATTCGCCTTACAAAGTATTCTTTGGCTGTTTAAAGAGCTCTTATATTTGTATCCAGTGCTGCTGGATGGTCAACAATTTAAAGGAGAATTTTGCTCTTTTTTAATAAAGAGCTTCATGTCCCCCTTTGCGTAACAAGGATACTTGATCTCATAAATACTGGGGAGTTTTATAAGCATATTGACCCAACGTTCATGCAGTCTTTACATTATCCACTTCGCGTCGGTAAGCTTTCTTACCAACGGATAAGGATGTCTTTCCTGAGTTGGTCCAACCATTCAAAATGATATTCTTGCGTTTGTCTGGCGCCATTGCCTGATCGTACCCTCAGTTCGGTCGTATTGCCATTCCCATTTGTACCATGGCCTCCATTGGGGAGTTAGCCCAATTCAACGTGGCCATCTCCAAGTGTCGGAGCTCTCTGGCGATGGGGTCCCCACTTCCCTATAATAATAATAATTATTATTATTATTATAAACAAATAATAACTAATAATAATAAAATGAGCTATTATTATTGAAATTAATCCAGAATCCTCGTATTCTTTATTTAAATAATACGCTCGTTCCGCCATACTGCTCTGACTTAGGCTGCTAATCAATCTCTCTAGCAATCACCCAAAGTGAAGATCCTAACAAAGTCGTCATGGGAAGTTCCTCACTTGGGTCCATTGATATCCAAGATCTATTGGTGGCCATACTTTTCTGTTCTGGCATACTTCTCTAGTCTCTTTTACGGCCATGCATTTTTTCATGCAGACTCTCGTGTTTCTGTCGCTTCATTTGTCTCTTCTAACTAGGGTATTATTTTAACATTCTACCCATTCCTTCCGCAGTGTACTTCTGGGCACGGTGCCATTTACTTTACCTAAATAAACTTGTTTCGTTAGTCATTCCACCACGTACCACTAAAAATTCTTCCTGCAACGGCGGTACAACACACTCTGACGGCACATCTAACAATAACATCTAGGAACTTTTTCCATGGGCACTCTATATCTTTGTTTTCTATAAGTGCCTCCCAGGTTGCCTTATCTGTTCTTTTGATTATCTTATTTGGGAAATCTATTCGCACATCCGGTTTCTGTAGGTTCTTAATTTTGATTCGCGTTTGTTTTGTTTTCTTGGTTCACTTTTCTCTCCATACCCGACCTGAGTTAATTTTGGAGATTGTCTCGTAATGGTCAGTTTTGCATTCAGAGCATGTACATGTGGATCATTTTATGCCTAAACCAAGTATTTGTAATAAACAGACCCCTTTTTAAGCACAAGAAAACTAACTTATCCCCGTTATAGTTTGTTCTTGGATCCCCGCAATTACCTAGTACTCTTTCAGGATTCTTATTTTGGATTGTTACCCACATATTCATATCTCCTAACAGAATTACTATTTCACCACGATCACAAATATTTATTGCGTCATTTAAAGTGTCTCAGGAGACGCCTTTTACATCTCTCGGTTCACTATCAACTGGCGCGTAGCATGTCATCGTCCTTGCCTACCATGTGATTCACTATCTACTCCTGACGATATTTCAAATCCGCCTTTCAAAACCTCGTTTTCTATGTCTCTACTTTTGCATCCCTTTTTCTTTGTTTAAGGCGCACATCAAATATCTAGTGTCCTTACGTGCATAGTTTATGTTAATTTTTTACCTTAATATCACCCCCCCCCCCCAGCATTTAAAACACAGTCTTCATTTGTCACTTGAGACTTGCGCTTCATATTTACCATGTGCATGCCTTTTGTCAATTAAAGTTCCGGTCCTTGCAAAGGCTATTTTATAGTTTGCATTATTCATTGTTTATATTATGCGACCAACCATCACCTTTATGCTGTACGTTTATTTTGCAAGTCGAAATCATGTCAAAGTTAAGTAGAAATTCGTCATATGATGGAGATTGTAGTTGCAACGTCCCCCCACCGAATTCCAGTTAAAAAGAGAGGGTTTATTTCTTGTTTTTTTTTGTTTGCCTGAGGCGTAAGGACTTGAGGGCATCTGACACTCACAAAATTATCGATTTTACTATTGTTAGGTACCCTCGCCTATTTTTTCACTATAATAAAGAATGTGTCTTTAAAATGTAGAAAATGACAGCGAACGTGCTAACGGACGTCCTAAAACGCTTTGGTTGTGGGTTAATTAAAAAAGTTAATTAACAATATCGTAGGCAACCCACCGTTCCGGACCCATTTTAACCCTAGGCGGTTTTGACCTTCTTATTCCCAGAAACTGCCCCTTGATCAGCTGAGCCAATGTCTCCTCATCTACCGCTGAATAACTTCCTTCGATTAATTGTAGAGTGCCAAAAATAGCATCCGGGTTTCTAAAGAGCAGCTTGTCCAGTCTAGCGAGTATACCCTTCTAGCATACTCACCGTTCCGCGTGCTGGCATGCGTTCTGCCGAGCGGTTGTGTATAGACATGCTAAAATATCGTAGTTTTTAGTTTATTTTTGGTCGTGTTTACTCATGTGTAGCTGTGTTTTTGTTTAATTTGTATCGCGCTGTGATTAATTAATTTATTTATCCTCAAAATGCGAAAAAAGTGACAAGAGAAGATCGGCAGAAGCGTGGTAACATTGCGGGACGACCGAGAAAGAAATCATTTCCAAAGCCGGAAAATTCCGACCTAGAAGCTTCCAGCGGGTCGCGTAAAAAAAGACGGCTATGTTCTTGTGAAAGTGTAGAGGAAGATATGGAGAAACATTACAGAATTATAGATTTTCTTTTAGTCTTCTTAACTAATTCTACTCTAATTAAGTCTATTACGTATGAAGGAAAAGTGTCGTTTAGCTCCACCAAATGGACCGTCTAAGTTTCAGAATAAAAGTTTTTGCGAAAAATGCAAAGGACCTCGGTACGTTCCGTCCAGCGTGTATTAGGTCTACGATTAGCTGGGTGTGACAAATTTTGCATCGTGCAAAGCAAACAACGTAGAAAATATTAGTGAACTAACTGTATCAGGGATGGGTCATGGAAAAAACGTGGATTCTCTTCGCTATTCGGTGTCTCTTCTTTGACTGGCTACTTTACGGAAAAAGTATTTGATGTGTTTGCGAAGAGTTTTTATTGCCATGAATGTGTAACGTGGGATAGCAAGCTAGGCACCGCCATATTTGAAGACTGGTGCGAAGAACATGCAAACAGTGAAAACTGTAAAGCAAATCATATCGGTCCAGAGAACAATATGGAAGTAGACGCCATTATACAAACGTTCAAACGCTCACTAGAACATTTGGAATCATGCAACATTCATTACTCCTTGACAGACGAGAACCCACAGCACGACAAATGTCCGAGCGGCGAGGATTCTCGGTGTGAGTGGCAAAAAGCGGTAGCCGCAAACACATTGAGCGGTACTGGAACGATTGTTGAAATTGCATCAAATGTAGCAGCATGCACCTTCAATGAAGGCTCTTTTGCTTTGCTGACCTTTTTGAATAAAATGGGCATCTCTACAGTACCAAGCGCTCACGCCTGGGCACATGCGTCAGACGACCTACACTCAATCTCTGCGTAGACGAGCAAAATCGCTCATTTTCTATCCCCACCCGTCTACTCCGGCGGAGGGAAATGGTAACTCCGCCACAGACGCACGTGTTCGCTTACTCCTCTCGCGCCCGCGATTCGCTGAGTGGGAAACTTTCCCCCGCTCGGGAATTTCTCGCTATCGTGGACATCGAAAGTCCTCAGCTCCTCGTCTATGCAGAGATTGAGTTACGAATTTCTAGAGCAGACGAACAACCTGCAAGTACCAGTAAAGAGGTTAAAATTCAAGGCAGACAGAAACGAAAAGAGGCTTTGGATGTTTTGAATTACAGCAATTTACTCTACGGAACATTGGAAGTCCGTGAACATTAGAACTCAAAATCTGTTTGACAGATTCTTTTAAAATTTGGTACACTATTTCCTCATATAATTCAACAGGTAATCAGAAAGAGTTTTTTATTTTTTCACCATTTTTGTTCATTTTACAATAACAAATTAACCGATTTTTTTTTAGCGAAAATCGGGTTTCGCCATCAAAATGACGTGAAAAATAAAGCAAAAAATATTTTAAAATCTTCCCAATTTCCTGCGCAAACAAATCACCTTTAAAATGCATTTTTGTTTTTTTGTTTCAGATGATCCAGTGGTGAGTTTCAATGTTCACGGCGCAACCATTTTCTTTCAAGGCATCTCGGGAGATTCAATGTCACGTGGTCATTTAAAAATATTTTTTAATAAAAATTTGTTTAAAAATGGTTAGAACTTAGTACTAAAATATAAAGTTCAAATTAGTAACCCAGCATTATTCATATCTCAAAGAAAATTCTTAAAAATTCTCTTTTTTTCGACTCTAAAACCCTACCCGCCCTCCCCCTTAACAACTACTCTCATAAGGGGATAATATATCTCCATTTTAATTAAGATATTTAAAATTTCAACTAACATTGTAACTCTTCGACCTAAAAAATAAATTCTTGTAAACAAAGTTAAACTGTCAACTGAATAGTTGAATTTTGAAGCAGAAAATATTAAATTATAACTATAAATATTAATTTTTCGTAAAAAACATGATTTTTAGATCACAAAAGCTTATCTTCTACAATGGAAAACGATTTTTCTGTAAAATCAATTTCTGTGAACCATTGCTATTTTGACCTGAACATAAAAGATTTGAAAATTTGCAATACAGATTTAACGAATTTAATAAGTAAATTTTTTCTCTGAAACTGACTAATTATGTAAATATCTTTAAATGTTGTCCTTGACACTTATAGGTGAGAGATTATTACTACACGATAACTATATATTTTGATAAAGAACCAGACCATTCTTTAGTTACATGTTGAAAAATATTCTTAAGTACTGAATTGAATACTTTTTCATTTAATTAGAAAATATGAGGATTGTTTCAACTCTCGTAATATCCGTGGCGGTTCTTCTCAATTTTATTGGTGAGTATAATCACATATCTATTATTTACGTAGATTTGGTAAGTTACGCGCAAATAAAAAGAACTGTGATTTAATCTACAGTCTATCTTCACTATAATTTTCTTTCCCAATTCGTTTGAATTTGTCCGAAATCAGAATAAGTTTAATCTTCATTTTTTCGGGCGAATCCAGAACGTGTGTCTGTGTGTGGTTATGAAAAAACTTGAATTCGAAAATTCTCCCTATTGATAGAAAATTCGTACCATATGGCACACACCTAGGGGCAGAAATTTGATTTGATAGACCAAAAGTGATTTTTGTCTGACAGTAAATGCATTATTTATTGTGTTGTGGGAAGATTCTCATCGTGCGCTGAGCTCAATTCGTTCGCAAGTTTGATCGCGCTGAGGGCGCGTGACGATTATTACTCGCGCTTCGCGTTCGATTTCGTATTCACCTTTCGCTATGCGATCGGTTTTTTTATACCTTCCATAATTTATGCCCATCCGAAACCCCCTGAATCCGAAAATCAAGTTTTTACGCTGGCTTCTGTCCGTCTGTCAGTCCGTCTGTAAACACGATAACTCTTGAAAAAATAAACGAGTCAGATCGTTATTTGGCACACTTTTTGTAGGACCTAAAAGAACAGATGAGTTCTTTAATCAGCCATTTCGGATGAAAGCACAAAAAGTTATTTATAATAATCACTTCTTGGTAGAATTCGTACTTTTTATTTTATTCATAAAAAATAACATTGAAAACAAATAAATACAGATTAGTTATAAATCTCGTTCAGATAAAAAATGTAATTTTGGTTTTTAATCGTAAAAATGGCATATAAATGAAAATGGAAAATCGGTGGAAAAGCGACAAAAGGTAAAAAAAAAATTTATGGAAAAAATATTCACCAAAAAAGGAATGCCAATTTTAATAATTTATTATATTCTAATTATTTATGATTGAGAAACTATTAGAATAGCCAACAAACAAATAATGAATTTTCAGATTTTGTTTGTTGAATGCCTTTTGTCTTACTACTTTTTTTCGACTTTCCACCCAAAACTTATTTTTAACTAAAAAAGTGGCTTTTTAATGAAATAGTTATATTATTGGAACATATATTTAAGCATTCAATAAAACATATAACTTATCAACTATATATGTGCACTTTTAAGTCCAAATATTATTTTCTGCAAAAACTGAAATATCTAATTTTTCAGATACGACATTATTTTAAAGAAAAATTCCGCTATATATTCTTATAAATTTAAAGAGTTAACTAATTTGTATGAGAAGTACAAAAAATGTTTAAAATAAATTTAGATTATTTAAATTTATTTAGATTTGTTTTTGTTTTTTTCTCCATAAATAAACGAACTTTTATTTTAAATCTGGTATTTTTCAAAATCATTTTTGATTTTATTATTGCGGGCGGTTCTCTGAATGTTTTTAATTTGAAAGAAAGTAAATTTGAAAATTAAGAAAGTAGCCGCTATCTTTCTGAAAATAAAAAATGTGGATTTTTCTTGAAACACCCAAGATACGGGGCAAAGTTTAAAATAATAGTTATTCTTCTTAAGCAGACAAATAAAAAGTTTATTCAACATTTTTCAAAATTGTTAAACTTTGTTAAATACGTTCAAAATTGTATATTTTTATTTAAAAATTGTACTCCATAATCAAAAGAAAAAGTGATTCAAAATATCGGAAAAAAGCACATTTTTTGTAATATATAGAATTCCTAGAAATAAAACCAAAGAATTATTCCACTCCCGAAGTAAAATATTCATAATTTTTTATTTTTGAAAAAGGCCACCATTTTGATCAGCAACGTTTTATCAAAATTTTCATCAGGCTTTGTATTAGAAAACAACTTGCGATTACTTAGGATCGTGAAAAACAAAATTTTGTTTTTATCATACAATTGTATTCACCTTATTCTTCACGTATAATACTACCAAATGCAATATTATATAGCTTTACAATTCTCCAGAAAATGTAAAGAAAATTTCATTAAACCAGTGCTCCCAATTTTGGGAAAATTTTAAACTGCGCTAGCGTCGCGCCGGCAACCCGATTGGTAACTGTCGGCGCGTTCAATTTGAATAGTATCAATATTTAAATTTAATATTTATAATAAATAATAATAGGAAATGCATGAAACAGTAATTTCTCGATCCCAAAATAAGATTCTAGAGTGACAGGTGAAAAATAATTAATATTGTCTCTCTCTAGTTTGTAAGTCAATTTTTTTTATTCATAAAAATCTGACCTAAAGTAAAATAACTAAAATTGCTACAAATAAATTAAGAATTTTGTATTTTCTGAAGTCAAAATCAACAACGTTTTTTGAAATAAAATCATATTGTTCTTTCATCTCTCACTACAAAATTCTATTTTAAGATTAAAAAATTACCTTGTTGCATTTCTCAGTAATTATTTATTATAAATATTAAATTCGAAGAGTTATATAATTTAAAATGCGGACGCTAACAGTAACCAATCGGGTTGCTGGCGCGACGCAAATTCAGTTCCAAAAAATCCTAAAATTAGGAGCACTGCTTCGAAAGCCCAGGCATCAATTTCGATGCAGACAGTCACGACTTGGTTTTTTCAACCCGGGTTTAGTGATTTGAATCTCATGTCGGTTATGAATAACCTAAGATTTGGAAATTACATTACGCCAAGTAAAAATTTTATTTCAAGACACTAATACTCACTGGTAAATGGGAGTAAATTAAAAGTTAGCTAATTATTATTATTATAACTTACCGGCTTTTTAAGGTCGATTTCACCAAAATAACGCCCAACAAAATCATCTTGACAGGTATCTGACAGTTTGAAAACAATACTTCACGTAGCTCAAAATGAGAAAAACTGTCTCGAAATAAAAAGAGCAGTCTCAAGATAATGAATGTTCCCTATATTCTAAAAATAAAACTGTGCGGCTCATTTTTGTTGAAACTCAAAAAACATCGATTTCGGTGTACTTTTAAGGATCGACGTTTTTCTGTGTTCTCTATAATTTGGAAAATTGGATGATTATTAATAAATGTGAGGAATTTTTTTCAAAAAGGTTTGATTTTCCACGTAGATTAGGTAAATTTTACTGAAATCTATCCCTATCGCCTTCATTTGAATCTTGCCGCTCTGAACTTGTAGCTGGGAAAGAAATCCGCCAGGTCTCGACGTGTGCTGACTCTCTCGCAAATGGAATGCTGCGTAGATTGTTTAAGAGAGTATTCGACGCATATCAAAGCATACTCAATTGGTCCAGAGGTTACTGTGATCAACAAGCCAGTTTCTTTCAAACGAGGCTCTTTCATTGCTGCGGTCGAACTGACTTGCTTTTTTATTATTATTTTACACGTTTTTGGGATTTTCCCCATATAAAGTTTGCGAAAAATTCCGACATTTGCGGCATTATTACACAAAGGCAAAGGAATTTTTCTTCCATCAAATCTTGGGGTAAAATTGACCACTTTTGTGTTAATATTTCATAAGAATGTTTGGGGAATATCGCTACTATAATTTGGGAAAAATACTCTAAAATGTATGAAAATTCTCGAATAAAAATTAATGTAACTTTTTTTAGAATTGATGTTAGCTTATTCAGTTTTATATTCCAGATTTTAGTTAGAAAACATCATGCTTTACGAATTTTCATTTAATGTCACGGCGAATGTTTTATTTCGGTTTTTAAAAGAGACACATTTGCAGTTTCATTTTTTCAATTTTTGTAGAATTTCAAGGAAATTTATAGATGTCGGTTTCTGTTTTAAATTAATAACTATGCATAAAAATGTTGCCTGCTGCTAATCTGATTTTCTTACCAAAAAGAAATAGCATCATAAACTAATTTAATAATCTGTCACTTTTTAATGCGCCTATCTCCGCAATTCGCCTAGAAATCGTCAAATATTAAGAAATAAAAATTGCTTCGTTTAGATAAAGGATTTTCCAGGTAAAGTGTGATGTTTGAAATTAGTTAATATTAAACTTAATATATAAAACGAACAAAAAAATCCCCATTGATCATTGCAAAAAAAAATAAAATTTATGAGCACATTTAATAGTTTACTTTACAATTGAAAGTTTCGAATCGAGACTCTATAAAATCTTATCCTAACAAAATTTTTATTAAATGTATGTTTCGGAATGCTGACAATTTTGGCAAATTCTAATCCTACAGAAATATTATACTTTCCAATTAACAGTTTCCTAATGAAACTCTATAAAATCTTATCTCTCCAGAGCAAATATCAAATTCTATCAGCCGAAAAATTTTACATTCTTTTATAAAGTATTTCATTAAAATTCTAACAAATCTTATGCTCTCCAGACATTTAGCAGATGAATTTTTAAGATTAAAAAATCCACAATACTTTTTGTCTTTTCACAGAAATATCATCTGGTATGCCGCCCAAAACAATGGACCTCCTGGCAAATTTCCGGAAGAGTAACGAACATAATTACAATGAAGGTACCTATAGTTTAAATAAAAACTGATACAAGAAATATTATTCAAAAAGTAGTTTAACAAAAAGGAGGTTTTTCGGTTTCAATCATATGCAAAACTACAAATCTTGCCGGCGTTTTGTGAACATTGCTGTTCACCTCTTCAGAGTTAATCTGATACTGATTTGTCAGGTTATGTTGTTGTTATATACACTTACTGCAAAACTTGTGATTGGCCAGAGTGCCCCACCGTGGAGGCTGATAGTACCTAATTATCAAATCAAGTCATTTTTAAAAAACCCAGGTCGTTGGGAAACCAAATCGGATTGGCATTATATCCATTGTTGCTATGATGTTATCAGTGTGTTTTAAGATTTCGATTTCTTCTCTATGTTTTCTTCGAAAAATATTTTCTGTTTTTACGCTGACGGTTGTTTCGTCAAATAAGATGTTATACCCTGTTTTGATATAATGTTTAACTACTGCTAGTGGACTTGTTTTTTTCAGTTTATTTTCTTTTTGTTTGCTCAATTTGTTTGTGCAATCTTCTCGTATTAGGATTTGTTTAACGTTTTGTAATTCCTTTTTTAAGGTATCTTTATCTGTTAAGGCAATAGCTCTGTATAGGAGGAAGTTAATCACCTATTGCTTTTGGGATGGATATTGTTGGGCGGAGGCACGTAGTTATCTATTTGTCTTAGTGGGTTTTTTGTCAACTTTATGTCCTAATGTGTTATCAGATTTTCTGTAAATTAATACGTCAGAGAAAGAAAATTTTACGTTTTGTTGCATTTCCCTGATAACATCAATGTCAACAATGGATACAATAACAATCCGATTTAGCTTGTCGTCGTCCCAGGTTAAAAAAGGACTTAATTTGCAAATCAGGTGCGACTAGTCTTCACGGTAGGGCGCTCTGGCTAATAACAGGCATCGCTATGTAATATACTATTACATATCAGCGCGTTTGTTGGACCTTTCTGTCAAGTTATGTCCCTGTAAAAATCCTATACAATTTATTCGATATATTTTTAATCAAATTCTATCAAACCTTACCAGTACATGACTTGTATAAAATTCCATGTTTCGGTTTCTAGAATATTTCTATCCAATTCTATCTATTAAAGAAATGCTACCTTTTTATTAACATCTTTCCTTGCTTCTAATTACTTTTAAAAAACCTAAAAAAAATTCTGATTATAGTAGAATTTTTGTTGGAAATATTGAACTTGCTAACTGGTTCATTCAAAAAAATAAAGATATTATGATAACTCGGGCTGATTAAGGGAATGTTGCAGTTTTGATCAATAATGACGATTATTAGCAGAACATGCCAATGTTACTTTATAATTCCGAAACAGATATAAAATAAAATTCTAATCCGATGAGAACTTCAAAGAAACTAGAGAACGAAATTTCTAATCTAATTAATGGGTAGATGATTGAAAAGTTTATCCGCTCTGATCGTACACGGAAAATGTTTGATTAATTTTGAAATAAAAAAATACCATATGTTAGAGATATTTTGGTTAGTTTCGATTAAAGACTTTTTAAATTTATTTCAGGTAAACCTTTTTATCCTTTTATTTATTTATTTTCATTTATTTCATTTTAAAAATATCATAACCTCTAAATGCAAACATTTGATTACAAGACCGTCAGAAATTATGAGCACGATCAGCCAAAGTACTATTAAAAATCACTGCTGCCTTTGAAACCTGACTATTTGTTTACAAATTGAGCTAGAAACTTTTCTGCAAAATTGTTAAAAAGCTTGTTGAATTCTATTAATGTTAATTAAACATAATTTTGTCAAATAGCCGAGAAATTCACCATCACTCTAAGAAAATAGCGGAGAAGTCTACCTTTTTTGATTTTTGAAAACTTCAAATTCAATTAGGGAGGGTGACAAATAATTCAACGGAATTATCGCTATACAGGTGTAAATAGCCTTTCCTTGAACTACTTTTTTAAAACTTCATTGGACTAATTTTAACTCATAAAAAAAGTTTTTATTGCTATTGGAACTTCGCGAAAACAACTTTTTTCAATAAGCCCTATTGAATTATTATCGGTAATTCAAAAACATTTATTCTCAACAAAAATTGTATGCCTCTTTTTTCTTGCAGAGAGAAGCTCACAGTTTGAAAGTTTGCCCAATGATTTCCCTATTACAGGTGATTCAAGTGCCAGACCATCTTCTTCTCTTAATAGTCAGCATCCTGCTACCAGTTCTCGCGTGCTTGGCTATGAAGCTGATCAACTTGAATTTATTCGGCTCATGCCTTATAAAAATCCGCAAAGGCAATTTGAACTTCGAAGATACACTTTTCCTGCAGATAAGCCAGTAAAATTACTGGTAGGAATGAATCAGTATGAGTCTATACCATCCCAAGAACAAATTGTATTATCAACATTCTTTGGTGACGTATTTGCAATATTGGACGGCACTGATAGTTTTGCTGGAATATATACATACAATTATCTTACTCAATCTAAAGGACGGGCTAAAATCAACATGAAAAGTGGCAAAGTTACATCATTGAGCGCAGACGAAATCAAGGAAATTCCAGTAGGCTCCCATCGCCTACTCTCATATGCCTATAGAGTACAGCATATAAACAGCAGTCCTGGGTAAGTTAGTTTTAACTTGTAAAACATATTTCAAAATTAAATAAAACAACAAATGTTTGAACAGTTGCTGTTATTTAAAATTTAATCTACTATAAATTCTTTTTAATGAAAAATAAAATCACAGAAAATCTTATGAAAATTCAGAAATATTTATTATTATTTCATGACGCTTCTACCTTGGTATTCCTTATGGCGGCTCATTGTCTCCTTTTTTTCTTTTGATAATCAATATTCTTCTACCAGTCATCTTCCGAACCACCCCTTGGTTTCAGGTTCAGTTCTTCTTCTAAGTGCACGCGATCCAGTTCTCCTTCTAAGCGCATTACTCTACCTACCAGGATTCCTTCTTCTGACGGATTTGGATATGGACTTGACCAGCTACAGTTTATTCGGCTTATTGCCTACAAAAATCCGAAGCAGATATTCGAACTACGAAGATACATTTTTCCTGCAGATAAATTACTTTTAATTCATGAAGGATTGAGTAACTATAAACCTATACCAATGCAAGAACTAATTGTATTAACAACACTTGACGGCGACGTCTTTGCAGTATTGGTAAATATGAATGAACTTGCTGGAATATATACCTATAGTGCTCAATCTTACAGCAAAAGGCGGGTAAAAGTAAACATGCAAAGCGGCAGGGTTACTTTTTTGAACAAAGAAGAAGTCGGGGAAGTTCCTGTAGGCAGCCTTCGTCCGATCATACTTAATTTTACGATAGAGCATGTGAACCACAATCCTTCACGTCATCCAATCAATTAAAATAAATGTTCAAATTACAAAAAATTTGGTATCTAAAGCTATTTAAAAATATTGCGAGTAACTTGTAATTGCGAATAATAATAATAATAAAAACTATAATAATAAACAAGATCTTCAGGGGTTGATTTTTTATACCAGTTGTATTACAGAATTTTGACTTCTAAGTATCGTGATTTTCCAGGTCATTTTGAAGGTAATATAGTTTAAAGAAAATTAAAACTTCACGCTAACAGGAATGAAATTAAAAAACACTTATTGGTTTCCTTTTTTATTATATCATCTTAAATTGTAGATATATAATTATATTCACCAATAAAATTAAGGAGAAGCGCCAAGGATATTACAAGGGTTGATACAATCCACATTTTTTGCAATTAGAAGAAAAATTCATTGGTGTATTAATTACAAATATTATTCACCAAGTAATCAATGAACATCCTGCTTCTTCATCAAAAGATATCGCTATCATGTAGTGGTTATCTCTTACGCCGTAAGCTTTAGGGACGTAATTCACAGATATTTACATTTCATTAGTAACTTTCAGAGAAAAAGTTGTATATACTAAATTCTTTAAAACTGGTACCACTATTTCGTTGAGGGCTAATAAGAACAAAAATATATTCTGATTAATAAAAATTGTATGAGTGTGCATTATTTTGAGGTTAAAAGCGGTTTTCAACTCTTTGTCATTTCGATAATGTAGGTCTCCGTCGTACAGATGCTGTTCGTAAACACTTAGAAATTATTTATAAAATAATCTTTTTTAATTATCTACAAACAAGGTTAGTTTAGCTATTTTTGAGTTTCTTTAATGCTACAAACATGTTTTTTTTATAAAACGACTAGGAACACCTTAAAGTATAAGTTTTTTTCTATCAAATGCTGTGAAGTTTGCTCCAATGCCTTTTTTTCGCTAAGATATGATAAATTAAATTTTTTATTTCATGCCCCCATATTTTGTTTTAATCCATTAACAGTTTATAGCTACCTGCAACTTTTCAAGAAAAAAAATTAATTCATCAGTAATTTTAAAACATTTTCATTCTTTCCCAATTAAAATCCGAATGTCTGTATGATGTCCTGTTGATCGTTAATGGGTTCAGGTATGCGGAAAGAAATTAGAGTAAATCGCATACGAGCGCACGTGGTTGCAGGCTATGATCGCTTGGAAGTTATGTTTTCAATTATCCCACACATGCCATTAAGGAAAGGCTTAAGGCACCAAAATAAAAAATAAATTCACCTTGCCTACGAGACTGCGGTAAAAAAATAAAAGTAATAACTTGAGCAACTTAAATGCAATGGCCTCTTACTCGGATATAGAGAAAATCAACACATTTCTGTTGAATAACAGAAGTTATTATTCGCAAATGCCACTTCGAATAAATTAATCGTTCACTAATTTCTTTTTTAGAAGCACGATTAATTTTTCACAAAAAAAGAACAGACAAAAACTATACTCTAGAAACTTTTCCTCCGGAAATAAAGAGAAAAAAGATAGTCAAATTTTTAAAATCAATTCCGGATGAATGTGCATCAGAAGAGCCTCACAACATTCTAGATATCGAAAATGATTCGGAAAACTAATAAACCCTATGCCGCTTATTAGCGTAACGTTTCAGACCAACTCGGGCCGGAAATTGACTCTCAACACAGAATTACAAAATTCACGAGAACAATTTCTAGGTGAAGTAGACTTCCATAATGGGAAAAAACCGATCTATTGCTAACCGCTATTGGTAACCTTTCAGATGTTTTTTAATATTCCATGTTCTTATTGTCTCTGTGTTTCTGTATGCTATATGCAAGAGATGCTCGAAACTTCTGATCTCACAGTGCAAGAAACCCAATCCCAATTTCAGAAAAGAATCTGTGGGAGCAAAGTCATCTTCTAAATTTTCTAAATTATGCACTATTGGTTGACAAATTGGGCATCTACACGTAGCTCTGTTTCCACCTATTGTATTAACGCATTTGCCGTCATATTAAGTTTTTCAGACGAGTAATATTATTTTTGCACGTTTTCCATTCTTCATTCAGAATGTATGAGAAACAAGAGCATCGATTTCCTCATTTAATCTATTATTTTCTTTGGTGGGTAGTGTTTGACCACGAATCTCCAAAAGGAACTGCTTTTCAATTGAATGACAATGAAGCTGCTGACAAAAAGCGAGTTTTTTGGGTCAGAACATTCTTAATTTAAATCAACACACTTCTGCTGAGGGTTAAGGTGTGCTGAGGAACTGTCAAAACCCAAAGTAGCAAGCAATTGCAAATTCCAAAAATTTTTCTACTCCACAGCAACAGCATCAAAAAATCATTCACCAATTATTTATAGTAGTTCTTATTTAAATTATTTGCTGAGTAGAAAGCTAAGGCACTTTCTCCTGAATGTTTTGCTTCATTGCAATTACCCTTATTTTGTCCTTCACTTAAAAATTTTGCTTCACAAACTTTTCTCCTTTTATTTATGTTTAGCGCGAATTTTAGAATCTCAGAGTCGTTTTCCGCAAATTTGAGTAGATCGAGGGCTCGCCTATGTCGTGAACTTTAGGAGGCCTTGCGAATATCAATTCGTTTTCTCCCGCTGTTCGGACGCACTTGCGATTGTTTTTTTTTGTCGACCAACTGCATTCATTTTAACACTTTTTCGGTTACTCATGCTGAACACAATTACAATTTTGTGTCGAGAACGTAAACAAATACAAACAAGAAGCACAAGAAACAAAAAAAAATCAACTTAAAATTTGTGAGAAAAGTTGTTTTTCATTTTAACATTCTTAATACATTAGTATGCAAAAAACATGCAAAACCTTATGAAAGCTTACATAGAACTCACCTTAAATGATTTTGCAGAAACAATTTATGCACAATACGTAATCTTTGGTAATCTTTGGTAAGGTAATCTTTGGCGGCAAACTTCACAAAATAATGTAACAAATGCATTTTATTTTTTTATTTTTGTTTCACTTTATCCAACCTATCTTTTTAATTTTTAATTGTGAAATTTTAATATCAGATTTGGATTCAGCTACCTCGAAATCGTACATATGACTTACTTTGTAAAGTTGCCCAAATATTTTCAATGTTCGTTCCGCCATATTCGGTCCGCAATTTTTTATTTTTTTATTCTAACGTCAGATTTGGATTCAGAGCCCTCGAAAACGTAAATAGGTACAATTTTGTCAATTTGCCTGAATGTTTAAAAACTTTTGTTGTTCTATATTGGATCCGCCATTTTTTTTATTTTAAATTTCTGACGTCATATTTAGCTTCAGCAACCCGAAACAGCTAAAGATAATGAACTTTGTTAAGTTACCATCATGTTTCCGACTTGTGTTTTACTTTTTCGGTTTCCATAAAATCTTCACGTTTTCATACCGACTGAGTCAGAAAAAACGATTTTTACGAAGGTGTTTGTATGTCTGTCTATCTGTAGTCTGTATTATGTAGGCACGATAACTTTCAAAAAATTGATCAGATTGAATTCTGTTTCGGCACACTTTTTTAAGGCCTAAAAAGAAAGAACAAGTTCGTAAACCAGCTATTTTGGATCAAAATTCAAAAAGTGAGCATGTTTTCAAAATTTTTAAGACCACATTTTTTCAAGATTTCAAAATTCTATGAGCGGTCATTCATAGTACTCAGAATCTCAAACAATTTATCCTAATGACTTTTTTTGTAAAATGTACATTATCAGAGTTAGAGCATTTTAAAAATAAAAAAAAAATAAAATGAACATTTTATGCCAAACAACGCATGATATGAAAAAAGTTAATAGAAGAAAAAAGTTAATTTTTGAAACCCCTGCAAAATTATCATAACAAAATTTTTTGATTTAGTCGAAAATTTAGAATTTTATCGTACGAAAAATAATGAAAAATCCAAAAAGTCTGTTCTTTGGTCAAACTATGCAAGATACGAAAAAACTGAATAAATTAAAATTACGCGCCCTAAAAAGATTTACAAATCTTTTAACAATTACTTTTCGATTGGACACGTGTGCTAATTTAATCAACTCGCGATACACGCTCAGTCTTTGTGTTTACCCTACATTTGTGCGCAATTTTTTAAAAATTAAAGGTCAAAACATTGATAACTTCTATTTGGTAATTGAGAATCCTCTTTTGTCGAACCACCTTCAGCTTTAACGAACACATTCTCATTATGTATCTCGTACTTCGTATTCGATTTTGTCAAAAGTGCAAACTTTTGTGCATTAATACATTCTCATCAGAGAAGGTATTAGATTTGTGTAAAATTTGACCCCCCCCCCAGTTTTTGTCAAATGTCTACGTTTCGAGACCCTCTGAATCCGAAAAACAGGTTTTATGAATGTGTCTGTCTGTATGTCTGTATATATGTCTCTGTCTGTCTGTGAACACGATTACTTTTGAAAAAAGTGATCTATTAGATTGCCCTTTGGTACACTCGTTTAGTGTCCTAAAGTAAAGGTCAAGTTCGTTAGATAGCCATTTTAAATAAAAATTCAAAAAGTAGGCACATTTTGAATATTTCTGAGACCGATTTTTTAAAAATTCCAAAATTCTCTGTATGGTTATTCATAGTATTCAAAAAATTTAACAATTTATCCTAATGACTTTTTTCGAAAAATCAAAAATTACTTGAGCTATAGCATTTTCAAAATCCCCCCCCTCCCCAAAAAAAACTAAAATGAACAATTTAGGCCAAACAAAGCATGATACGAAAAAAAGCCAACAGAAGAAAAACTTTGCTTTTTGAAAGCCCTGCAGGACTTCGATAACAACTTTTTTAATTTAATCGAAAAGTTGATCATTCCAAATTTGATCTAAATTTGATCGAAAGAACTACACATTTATAATGAATCACTTCTCGATATAAGCTATGAAAAAAATGAGACAAAAATTGTGCATCCAAAAAAGAGCTATAATTTTTGATAGGACACGTAGTTTTTGCTTTAGTCGCAAAAAATATCATTCAAAATAAAAATATTAAATTTGTTTGAAAGAACGACACAAGGCATAAACTTAAATTACCAGACAATAGTTGTTCGCCTAAAAAGATCTATAAATTTCTTATTAATCATTTTTCGATTTAATGAGAAGATCTTCTTTTAATCATAAAACATAAGATAAAAAATGCAAAAATGAACTTTTTAGAAAAAGCACAGAAAAGACGAAAGAGGACATAGGCTCCTATATAGGAGCCTATATAAGTTCCTGTATTAGACCCTAAGCAGATGCGCAGTAGTTTTTACTCAATCGTAAAAACAACATTAAAAATAAAAAATTGTAAAAACAAGGAAATAAGAATTAGTATAATTCAATTTTTATGCATATTATGAATGGTAATTATTCACATTTATTGAAATGATACATGTTTCAGAGCAGCTTAGAATACAATTTTAAGCAAAATAGGAAACAAATACAAAAATAATCATGATAAATACAATTTGCTTTTTATTTTACAATTTTTTGATAAGTAATCCCAGGCAGAGTTACATACAAAATCAAGTGCGAAGCACGAGATACGTTATGAGAATGTGTTCGTTAGAGCCAAAAGAGTTTTAACAAAAGAGAGTTCAAAATCACAAAATTACAATTGTCGGTCCGTTCACCTTTGATTTTAAAAGGTCTGTGCTCGAGTGCGGAAGAAATGCAAAGACCAAGTGCGGAGTGCGATTGCCATCAGTCGCGTGCCATAGGTGCGCTCAATCTCTCTTTTAACGAAAGAGAATTCACAATTACAAAATTACAGTGGTGGATGTTTTAAGTCTTAATTTTAAAATGTTTGCGCAAGAATGTGCGAAGATATAAAGACCGAGCGCGTAGGGTGAGGTAAATATATAATCGAGCGCGAAGCGCGATATAAAAACAACATCGAGCGCGAAGCGCGAGAACCAACAGTTGCGCGCGATTTTAAATTGTAATCAAAGTCATTTTTTTGGTCGGAGAGCTGTATGTGTATGTACAACTCTGCCATCATACCGACGATATTCTTTTATAAAGTGCTTTGTGATTGGTTCATTAGCGCCTGTGGGAGATTCTTTGCATTCTTCTGGGGTCATATCATTTACTGCGCCGGTGTACATATTTATTTTTACACGCTTGTCAGTCAGCACATTAGTAAATTGATATCTTGTTGTAAATATTGCACGAAGGTGTGCATTATTTTTCGCGAATATTGCAAATACATCACCACTGGACGTTGTTAATACAGTTTGTTCTTCAGTTGGTATGGGCCCCATGGTATTACGCACTTGTCTGATTTGGATTGGCTTATCCCGAGGAAATGTGTATCTTCGAATTTCAAATCGCCGATTCGGATTCGTGTTGGATATAAGCCGAATAAATACAAGATCTTCAAATTTTAATCCAAAGATGCTTGGGGAAGAATTCCTGAGGGAAGGAGGCCTGGATCTGTGACGAAGGCGTGGTGTGGCTTGAGTGCACCTGCCTTGAGAACTTGATGTGACAGACAAAGACCTGACTGGAGAAGTTGATGTGACAGGAGAAGAAGTTCCAGGCCTAGCAAGACCAGAAATATCTTCGCCATTGGGTAAACAATCGAACGGGAAACTAAACTCTGCAACAAAGAAAGAGTGGACATACATTTTTTTCTGGCATATTTTTCTCTTTAGGAGAAAGAATTACCTAACCTGGTTTTTCGACTTGATGAAATTAACCTTAATTTATTTAGAGTTCATCACATTTTAATTTGCAGTCCTTTTAAAAGTCGCCTACAAAGGAATTGCGTTGCTTAAAAAATATGGCAGACAATAGAATTAAAATTCGGTGATTGCGAAATCAAAAAGTGAGAAGTGGAAAATGTTGCTTTAAACTGCACTAAACTCTTGTTTTCAGTCCCACCGTTTTCCGCCTTCCAGAACTGCTGGCCCCATTCAGTTATTCAGAAAGCATGGCGATAGACCAATTGGAAACTGTTCGGGCTGCCCTGACTGTTTACGTTTAGAACTCCCCGAATTTAGTCCAAAGCTATTTGAAAGCTACCCCCGACATCAGACAGAAAACAATAGTTGTACTAAGTTTTCTACTTAAATATAAACACAATTAAGAGAACTCAATGCGGACATCCATCTAATTTAAAAAACGGGTGAAAGATTTACTTCTTCCTTGCTCCGTTAAAATTGGTACCATAGAATCTCTGATATCTCTTCGGGTACTTTTCTGTCTGAAAAGACTTAAAGAATTTCACCTTTCTCTACACAGATCGATGGTTATTATCTCTATTATAATAATATAGATTTCTTGAAAAATATTGTTATCATTTTAAACAGTCATTTATTTATTAAAACAATGATAGTAAAACTTATAGCGCAATTAAAGACATCGAATTTTTTCTGGACTTATCTCTGAGTTTTAATTTTTTGAGTTTTGCTATTTTTGTTAGTAAAAATGTTTGTTACGTAACATTTTCCAACCCCCCACCCCCTTTTTAGAAATAGTAAGATTTTACCACACCTCTCCTTTCACTAAATAGTTTTTCCTAGTTTGTGGATAATCACCCAGGAGTGTAAAATACGGTACCCCAGTAGGCACAATGTTTGGCGACGTCTTTACGACATCGTTACGACATCTTTACGACAACTTTACGACATCCTATGTCTATGTCGTTAAGACGTCTTTACGATATCGTAAATAAGTCGTATGATCTGATGATGTCTTTACGATATCGCAAAGACATCGAAACGACATGGACATAGGATATCGTAAAGTTGTCGTGAAGATGTCGTAACGATGTCGTAAAGGCGTTGCTAAATTTTTTGCCTACTGATAGGAATTGCGTATCAATAGGGACACTTTACGGAATAAAATTTTCACACACATACGCGCTACACATAAACTAGATTTTCCAAAAACCAATTGAGATTAAACTTATTCTTATATTGAACAAATGCAAACAAACCTGTAGAGAAAATGGCAATTCGGATAACATGTAGATTAAATCGCGCTTATTTTAATTTGCGTAGAGCATAGAAAATCTGCTTAAATTATTGATATTATATACTTATATTCACCAATAAAATTGAGGAGAACTGCCAAGGATAAAACGAGAGTATAAAAAATCCTCATATTTTCTATGTGGAGAAAAAACTAATGTATAACTGATGAATAATATTGACAATATAATAATTGAATATTCTGCTTCTTTATCCGATAACATAATATATCGCATACTCGTTATCTCTTGCATTGTTAGCGCCAAAGACGTCCTTCACGGATATTTACAAATCATTAGTCAGTTTAAAAGCAAAAACGTGTTGAATAAATTCGTTAAAACTGATATCTCAATTTTTTCATCTTTCACGTTCAAGTCAAAATTAGGATATTTTACTAATAGTATTAATTTGTTTAAAAAATCGTCTTTTTGAGATGAAAATTAAACTAGCCGGTTGCAAGTTTATTCACTTTGTAAAAATAAAAAAGGTAAAAAAAAATTGTTGACTAAAAATGTAACCATCATGATTTTCTGTTAGAATCTGATTATTTTACCTGAAAAATAAATTTTAAATTCATGTATCTTTTTAAAAACATTTTTTTTTTGTTGTTGTAAAATTTATTCTCATGGATTAAAATCTTTCCTTTTTTGTTGAAAATTAAACTACATGGTAAACATTCATATGTGAAGCAATGTGCATCTTTTATAATTAGATCAAAAAATAATAATTCATGTATTGATAAAAAATTTTATAATCACGTAACTTATGATTATTCTAATGATTCATTAGATTGTATAGCATATCTTGTTTCCATCTATAGATTATTAAAGACGTCAAACTCTTTCTTCACAAATATTTAAATTTCATTAGTCAGTTTCAAAGGAAAAAATTATATTACTTAATTTGTTGAAACTGATATCCGATTTCTATAATCTTTCAACTCTAAATAAAATTTATAATTCTTTCGAGAATAATATACTATTTTTGAACTGAAAATTTACCTGTTACATTTTTCGTTGGAAATTTATCTTTTGTAGTTCAAAAGAACACTATTTGTTTATGAAATGATATATTTTGTTAAAAATAGGTATGCCTTATTGGTACAAAAAGAATCTTTTTGGTTGAAAACGTCTTTTTTTTTAGCTACAAATTCCAAATTCTTTGGTTAAACATTAAACTATTTTGTTTAAATATCTTCTTCCTTGTACTCAATATTAATTTTTTAAATCGAGAATTTAGCAGGAAATGTATCCTTCTTTCATAAAAATTCGTTTTTTATATAGCTGAAAATTATGATTTTTCAGTGACAATTTAACATTTATTTTTTGGTTGAAAAGTGATCTGTCAAAGTAAAAAATTGAATTATTTGTTGAATGTTTATGTATTTGGCTACAAATTTAACGTTTTCAAACAAAAATTAGATTTTAAACTAAGATAATTATTTTTCCTCTACCAAGAAAGGAGAATTTTCAATCAAAGAAGATCAATCATATAAAAATGGAAAAGTTACACTTTCCGCTTAAAAATGGATTTTAAACAATCGAGAAAAGGCTTTTACACTATAAAGTTATATTTTCAACAAAATAGTTGAACCAAAATAAAAGTCGAATTTTCAGCTTAAATATAAATCTTTAAAAAAAAATCTTAACAAGGTGATTTAACTAAATCTTTCAAAAAAAAGTTCATAAAAAGAAATTATATTTTTACTTAAACAGATTAATTGCGAGATCAAAAAGATAAATTTTCAAAAAAAAAATGATTGAATTTTCTCTTACAAAAAGCTGATAGTAGAATTTTTACAATCAAAATATCAATTTCGAAACAAGAAATAAGTTTCTATGAAAGAGATTGAATTTTCAATTAAAAAAAAAAGAATTTTTAAGCGAAAAGAATGACTTTTGAACAAAGTCGCTGAATTCTCTGCGAAATACCTGCACTTTTATCCAAAAGAAGATGCAATTTTTACAAAAATGATACATTTTTCATAAAATAGGATAAGTTTTAAGGTTTGAAGTTGAACTTTCATCCAAAAAATGTGTCAGCTCCTTTTTCAACACCAAAATATACATTTTAAACAAAAATTAAATTTTCTACGGAATATTTAAATTTTCGATGAAACAGTAGAATTTTCAACCACAAAGAATGCTTTGTAATAACATTGTTGAATTTGCAGCCAACAGTTACATTTTCATGCAAGAAAAAGGAATTTCAGTTAAAGCAAGCGAATTTTAAAATCAAAGAGACCTTTTTTTTGAAGGAGTTAAATTTTCAACTGAATAGCTGAATTTCTATTCAAAAAAGATTAAATTTCTTCTAAAAAATGTAAGGCAAATAAAAGGATTTAAATTTTCTTGCAAAAAAGATTCACAAGAATTTTTCTGCAGGGAAACTCCGGTTGCCGTTGAGCCAAGGACACGAGTGTCAAAATCTTTGTCTCGGCTACCGTCTTCCCCTCGACTTTCAAAATTTCAGTATCGCACCTGCTTATTGGCTGGTTGTAACGTCCTATAGACTTCTGAGGTTCATATTGGCTGCCTGACTGCTAGTTATTTCATTTTATTGACGTCAGTCTTTTTGACTTTCTTTTATTCAAAAAGTTAGACAAAGTTATTACAAATTATCTTATTAGGAAATTCTCCAAAACAATAGTAGATTTATTTGAAACAGTTCGAAAAATGTATTACAAACTATCTCACGTGGACAGAAACGTATTGAAGTCTAGCTTCGTTTAAATTGATGAGAATTTTTTAAATCTCCACACAAACTTTCGTTGAGGTTCTATAATTAAAAATTTCTTCAGGTATACAGTAAAAATTTTAATTTTAAGGAATAGAAACGACAAAAATACACATTTGAGAAGGCACTAGAGTTGAAATAACATATTTTTATTTTCCATTGTCACACTATCGGTTATGGAATCAGACCCCTCATTTACAACTTTCTTGCAAGATTTTAAACCTACTTTACATGAAGAAACCCAGCTACAAAGAAGGTTTTAAAATTCCTTGAGATTCGCTGGTAACTGTCACTCGAAACACCCGTGCTCGCACTAACTACCTTTCTTTTGTAATAAGGTGCGGCTTCGGCCGCATAACTTTTTTTGAACAAACTTTCTCGTTACTAAATTACCTTTTATGAAAACCTAATCTGAAGAACCTCGTTTAAACTACCTTGGGCCTAACCGAAGCCCACTGGTCCCGTTTACTCGCTGCGCTACAGCCGTCCAGTTCATCCATTAGCCTTCTCAGCTTTTACTCACGTTTGATCAATTCGGCCAAAGAAATCTAGTGTCGACCATCAACACATTACAAACAAAAATCACAAAAAATCTCCCTCTTGGGTTACTTGTGGTTCCCCTGCCGGGTTTCCTTCGATCTGCCTGGCTCTTGCTTCTAGTTCTCCGCAGACCTACTTTTACAACCTAGACCATCCGTGTTATCAAAGTGCCTACCTGCTGGCGGAGCAACTTGACTTAATTCTTGGTAGTCGTAAATGAAACGAAACAGATTTCAGGATACTAAATAGTTATTTATCTTTTTTAGGCCAACGGGCCAACAAAGTTTGTAACCGAAGTCCGAGATCAAGGAGGAAAGTCAGCGATAAATTTTAAAAAGAGTTTGGTATTGCTACTGAAAGAAAAAAATACATAGAAATGAGTAGGAAAAAAACATGTATGTTGGGCCTTCCTCCAAGAAACCCCGAATCCTTCCTGGGCCTCTTAGTCATAGTATACCGGGGTGGAAGTTATGTTTCAGCGGTTCCCTCAACCTCCGCACCTGGGTTTCTTCCTTCTCGTGCAGTCGCTTGTGATACCACGTGTCCTCTACAGGCTCCATAGTGTCTATAGGTATTTCTACCTCCTACTCCTCGGCAACGAAGTGTGGTCGCTGATCACTTTGAAGTGAAACCCCCCTAGGTAGTAACGGAATTTCCTATCCGACCAGACAACGGCTAAACATTCCTTTTCCATGTCCTAAGCAGCTTGTTCATTGTTTCCGTGTCAGTCTCAAAGTCAGGTAAAAAACGACGTTACTACTCCCTACTATTTTCGGCTATCAGGATTTGTTAGTACCCCCATTACAAAGCTGAGATCCTTATTAACTTCGCAAAGCATAGTTTCTTAAGAAACATGACTATATCTGGCAAGGCCATCCTTTTTGGCGACTTTGCTTAGTCTGCGGTAGTCCATGCAAAATGTATATATCTCATCGGCCTAAAAAGCCATTCCTGCGGGACTGGACTATTCGTTTACGACAACTCAACTATTTCTTCGGCTAACATTCTAGTCATGTCACCTTGCATATCTTTTAACCCCTCAGGGGGCACTCGATAATACCTTTGTTTTGTAGGGGGGTACCCCGACGTCTATGCTATGAGTAATGCAGTCGGTGGCTGGAAGTACCTCAGGAGGGAGCTTACTAATCCTCGCAACCAACGCGTCCAGTTCTTGTCGCTCCTCAGCAGTTATTTCCCTAAGGCCTCAACACTGGTATAATATTGCCGGATTTTCGTCCCTCCTTTCTACTTCCAACTCGGTTTCATCCCCGATATAGTGGTTGACCATGTCAGGGTAGTCCGTCAAAAACCAAGTTCGTTTACTATCATCGTGTACGATTCCGAATGTGTGAAGGAAGTCCATAACCAAGAATACTCGTTCGTCCATGCTTGGGACAATATGGAGCTTCATCATTCGCGGCAGCCTTGTACTGTAAGCAAATGTCAAGCGGATATCTCCCATGACTGTCCGGGATGCACCGCCCATGGCTCATTCGACTCAAGCAAGGCTAGCATTACCTGATTCTCTTGTCAGGGGTTCGGGTTTTTTCTGTTCCTTGTTCTTATATTAGAAAATATGTCATATTCAGTTCCTACCGTGCACGTTACCGGGATCTGGTTCGCTGAGGTCGACAAGGTATCTACGGAAGAGGGTTTCGTATTCTGTGATATCCCTACAACTGCCTACTTCACTAACTCAACTCTGTTCCCTTTCAGTATGCATCAGTTGTCCTGAGAGGTCAATTCGAGACTGAAGGAAGAAGGGTTAACCGTTATTCCTGCTTCCTTTTTCAGTTTTCCGAACAGTTCCTGGAAAATTCTCACTCTTTAGTGGTCACTTTCTCCTTGTGCCACCGGCGACTATAATTTCGCCTCTGGTTTTGCGAGCATCCAATTAAAAGTGACCCTTCTGTCGACAGTTCCAAAATGCAACCTCCGAATCGTCACCCTGTTTTCTTGAGGTGGACGACTCGTAGCCCCTTTTATGAGATTGAGCCGCCTTCCCCTTGGAGGATTTTGCTGAATTACTTCACTCTGTGACAGGCCTCTATTGTGGACTTCTCATGTACCTATTGGCTGTCTGACTGCTTGCCATTGAATGGCCGCCTTAAGTCTCGACCTATGTGTGGTCGCTTCGCCACGCAAAAATGCAGGGTTCGTTCAGTGTAACACGATAGTCTGTCTGGTGCTGCCACTCGCCGTTTATCGCGGAACTACTGCGCCGTTGGCTAACGGCCAACGGCTAAATTACAGTGACATTTTCCCACTGTTTACCATTGTCTATTAGAAGTAAGTGAAGTATCAATAGAGCTATTTAAGTTTAACGAAAATACTAATTTGAGTTATATGGGAATCCTGGGGTCAGCAGCATATTTTCACGGTAATTTTTATCCAAACTTGGTTCCATTTTGAAAATCTAAGATTTTTTAGTCTTCCGTCACGTGAAAATTATGTCCATATTTTGTTTTTGTCTTTAATATTTGGTAATTATGGGTTACGTGTCTTTTTCTATATTCTTACTGAGCACTTGCAGCCGAGACAAAGTTTTTTTTCTGTTAAGGTGCCAAAATTATGATTATTAGGTTTTATTCTCGAGTAATGTATGGTCTATTTTGTCAAAGAGGTTTGATTTATTTCACTAAAAATATCTGATATGGATAATTGTTGATAACATTTTGTTTATATAATGATATAATACTTATTACGTTTATCAGCTTAAGGCCATGTAATGAGTGGGTCACGTGATAAGATTCCTGCCTTACCGACAGTTTGTGTATTTCCCAACTTATTACAGACAAAGCGCCACATCGAGTTGAACGTTTGGGATAATAAATGAATAGCATTAAGAAAGGTGGGTCTCGTCTTAAATTTCTATAAATATTTAAAAAGTTTTTTTTTGTAAATCATTTTTTAATTCTTTTTTCATAATTCTTAGAATTCATGACTAGACCTACTTTCCTTAGTTCTTCTTATTTATTATCCCAAATTTTTAACTCGATGTGGAGTTTCGTCCAAAAATACGTGTAGACCTGAGTTTAACATTGATCATGCTTACAATTTTTTTTCCTTGAAATTTCTTAAAGTTCTTGAAGATTCCAGGGCATTTGAAACAAGAAGTTAAAATGATTTAAGTCCTTTGTTAATTTTATCAATTGATTCTCCGGATGAATGAAATAAAAACTTTCAAAAAGTCAAACAAAATCCATTAAATTAAGTAAATTTAGAAGAATGTAAGTGAATTAGAAACATTCCAAAAAGTTCTCAAGAACGAAAAAAAATTGAGGTTGAACGAATAGAAATTAAAGTTGAATTCCAAATCTAATTTCAACTCTCTTATAATCTTTGAAACTCTGCGAAATACCTTACTTCCCTTGAACAAATTCTTTCAAATTGACTAAAATATTATTGCATCTACTGAAATTCCATGAAAATAAATCACTGAAATAAAATTAGTCAGCAAAAATTGGGTTAGAAAGGGGGCTTCCAATGGCCACAGGAGTCATAAAAATGTCCTATAAGCAGCGTAGAACAATTTTTGCCTCCGCCCCCACATATATTAACCCTACGTGCTCCGAAAAATTATTTAGTGTCAATTTTTTTATAGGACGAATAGTTCCGCTAAATACCATGCACGAATATCCTCCACTTTCACATCGATACTTTTTTTCTAAATGACTCTGAAAAAAATAATATTCAGAAAGCAAATTGCAACTAGCAGATCATTATAACAAGAAAAATCTACTTATCTGGCATCTTACGACTGATTCGTTATTTGTGCACTTGTTCTGCATATTGTGCCTTTAAATAAGCGCTTGGAAACTAGAAAGAAGCACAGGACTTATTATTTGTTTTGTACTGTCACTGAAAACTGTTATTAAACCATAACCTCGCAAACAAAACAAGATAATTTTCATCGCGCAAAATATACGAGATCTTTTCCAAATGAGTTAATTAAATTCTTAGTTCACACATCCGCAACATTTGACCAATTTAATTTTCCTTTAATTGTTACTTTTAATTTGTTTAACAATGAACAACATCAAATACGGGAATTTAAATTTCGTTTACATCTTGGTCCACCGTATCACTACACCTATGACAATTCATCATGGCGGCCGACCAATAAAATGCGAGAATTCAAAACTGGCTCTTGCGCAAATATCTTTTTCTAAACTCCGTTGTATTATGGGTTGCAAAATGGGGCAATTTCTTATATACGCAACAGCCCTAGGACTACAATAATCTTGTCCTTACTGTATATATTTTAATAAAAAATAAAATCATCGAATAAAAATTTAATTTTAAGGGTACTGGTTTTCATAGTTATAAAAATTTAATTTTCTTAGAATTGTAGGGTAAATTAAAAAGGATTATTAGAGATTTCAAATATATGTTGAAAAAGCATCCAGAATTTTTTTTTCGCATTTCGAACATGCAGACAGTAAAAGCGACTTATTTATATAAGCTGTTATTTAATTACTGAAAAAATATTTTTATTAAATATCAATATACTCTTAATTCCAACAAGTTTAATTAAAAAATTTTTTTTCAGTAAGTAAATTGAATAACTTTCAGCATCAAACTGTAACTAACAATTTTAAAAAATGGTTAGTTTTTTCTTTGGCAACAAAAAAATGGGTATAAAAAATAAATGAAAATTTAGAAAAGCTTTTAATAGAAACGCAAATGTGTACAAATTAATTCAATTTTTAATGAAAAATAAGTTAATGAAAATAGTTTCGTAATTATGATTGATTGGATAGAATCTGTGTATAATTTACCGAATTATTTACTAACATTTTCTAATTTAATAAAAAGCCATTTGTTGTGCATAAATTGTTTAAATTGTTGCTTATGTTTTCTAGGTATTCTTAAATGATTACAAGTATTTTTTAAAGAACGGTACAATTTAAGGGTAAAAATGTTGTTTAAAAAAATAATTTTGTTACATAAACAAATTAATGTCATTTATGTAATTATTAATTTTATGTATAAATAAATATTGTTCTCGTTTAATCGCAAATAAAATTTAATCTGAACCTCGACATTTTTTGAACGTACGAACTTTTTTATACATAAAATATGGATCTCAAATTTTGAGAAATGCAAGAGCCTAAAGTAAACTACGTTTAGGTACAAATCTTAATAATAAAAGATGCAAAAAAAAATATTTCAACTATCAATTCCGTCGGCATCAGCCGGTCACGTTGTAGACGAAAATACGAACCCTAGCGGCAAGTAGACGAGGCTCTAGGGGGTTCGTATTTTCGTGCACAACGTTACCGGCTGATGCCAATGGAACTAAGAGTTGAAATTTTTTCTTACATCTGTTTTTATTAAGCTTACTTAAACGTAATTTTCTTTAGGCTCTTGCATTTCTCAAAGTTTGAAACCGATATTTTATGTATAAAAAAAGTACGAACGTTCAAAAAATGTCGAGGTTCAGAAAAAAGATGAAATAATTATCAGTGAAGTTCCTACCGAAATGCAGTACCTAAACGTACTCTATTGTACTCTAATACATTTTCCAAAGTTTCAGCTCGATATTTTATTTACAAAAAAATTTCTTAGGTTCAAAAAAACATTCATTGAACTGAAAAAGTTAGGTCGGTAATATAGGTATTTAGGTGTGTCACATGCCCTTAAGCTAATATTTCTGCATCGATCTGTACTCTTTCATGGAAACAACCCTAAAAGTTTTGACTTTTCGACAGATTTAATTTTCTTTGTTCAGGACATTCTGGTAGACCTATGAATCTAGAACGAAAAGTATGATCAGCAACAACAATTTTGGAGCAAACTCCAGGCAAAACTATCTCTCCTTCATTTAAAATAACCCCAACTTTACTTTCTTTGATCTTTAGCCCTTTCAACTCAAAGTAGTTTTTGATGATACGAGACAACTATGTGCGCGCGCACGCGCGCTTCCTTTTATAAAAGTTCTTATCATTTACTCAAATTTTTAATAACAATTTATTTGTAAAAATTTTCTGAACACTTGTATTCTTGTTCACATATTACGTTAAGTTATTTTAAACACTTTTACCTAGCCACACCCTAACTGCAGTTACGTAACATTTTTTTATTAATTTAAAAAACTTAATAGACGTTTTGTAAATGAAAATAGATTTTTAGGATGAAGTGCGGTATAGAAATACATTGAACAATATTTTGACGTAACACAACAATGCTTTTTTGATATTTTATTAGTTACACACATTTTCAAATTATTTACAAGGAAAGAAGTATCAGCAGTTTTTTAAAAAAGAATTATATCAATTTCATAATTTTCATAAGACAATTAGGAAAGATTTTTAAATATTTAAGATGTGTCAAAAAGAGAATGTAGAAGATTTAAAAAATATATTTTTTATTTTACATAATTTTACAAAGCATTAGAAAATTGTTAGCCGTTTCAAAAAATATTTAGGGCTTTTGTAATTCCTGAATAAATGCTAAATATTCCATAAATTTTCGGAAATGCTTCTAAAGTTTAAAATATTTAAAATATTTACAAAGCCTCTTGAATTCCTAAAAATATTTTTAAATGAATCCAATTTTTCTTGAAATTTTGAAAAATTATTTATAATAAAAAAAAATTAAGGTTAAAATCTTCAAAAATTTCTTACTAATTTGCAGAAAATTATCAAAGATTTTTGAATATTTAAGATTCGTCAACGAAAAATCGAGATTAAAAAAATATATTTTACGGGATCTTACCAAATAATAGGAAAAGTTC
>NC_046664.1:78606189-78629305 GCF_010883055.1 Belonocnema kinseyi | reverse complement strand
TTTCTCTTAAATTCTTAAAAATATTTTTATCTGACTGGAATTTTGCTTGTTTTTAGTTTTCAGTTTTCCACACATTTTGTTCACAATTTTTAATTAAAAAAAAATATTAGTGTCCAAACGTTTGCAAATCTTGTTCAAAAATGTTCGAAAATCTTCTTCATTTTTTTTAATCTTCGCTATATTTATAAAATTTTATGGTTTCTTTTATTTTATATTTTTTATTGTTACCAAATTTAAACATTTTGCTTTAAAATCTACTACTCTTTTTCGAAATATAAGGAAATATTTGATGTATCAAAACCTTTTTGAATTTGCTCCTAAATATCAGTTTTTAAATTGAAAAATCGACGGAAATTGTTTTGGAAACCTAAAGAATTTATGTCATTACCCTGAATTTTTATTAAAGTCCTAAAATATCTTACAAATTTTTATTGTTTTCTAATCGTTTCAAAGCTGCTACATACTCTTAAATTTACTAAAATTTGTTCTAAATTTATATTTTATGGCACGATGTTGCTTTAAAAACGTTTAAACCCTTTTTTAAATTTTATGAAATAATTTGAAACGTTTTGTAATCTCATTAGTAAAAAATGGTTTGAAGTTTCCCATGAATCCAAAATATATATTTTTCCTTCTCTTGAAGCCCTACAAAATTAAGTTTACCTAAATTTAAATTAAATCCTAAGAAATTGGCAATAATTGTCTTAAAATCTTCCATTTTTTTATAACAATTTTGAAATCTTTAAAATTATAATTTTAAAATAAAATATTAACTGCTTAAAATTTTCCCATGACTGCTTAAAAAAATTTAATCTCAAAATCTTTCGAAATGATAAAGACGATTCTATTGTTCTAATTCTTAAAATAAGTTTTTTCAATAATTTTATTTTACTTATCTCTTTGAGAATTAAAAAAAAAAGATTACCCAGATGTAAAAAAAGAAAACATTTTTTTATTTTTAAAAACTCTGGAATTTTAATATGTTAAAAGAAAAATGATAAGACACGAATTATTGCACAACATAAAATACTTAATTTAAAAAAAGTAATAATTGAATCTTTATCTAGTTCGATGTTGTGAAAAAAGTAGTTTCCATATGGTTTGAAAAATCGAATGCAAATACACATTTCAGTACTGATTTTAAATTTTATTTAGAAAAATTTCATTTGTTAATGACTTAATATTAATTTAAGAGTAAAATCAGTTGATAATTAATTAATCATTTCACAGCATAGAAAGCATTACACAATTATTTTCATTAAAACATTCAAATAATGTTTACATTATATTCTCATTCAAATTTGAAACTGCATTTCTCTATATTTGATTTATCAATAAGCTTTCTAACTAAGTTAAAAAAAATTAAAATATGCGTACATTTAATTTATAAAATTGAATCTAAATACTCATTTCACAATATCGGAAGCACCATAAAAAATTATATAATTGTAACACAAGTATTTAAAAGAAAAATAGAAACTTTTATTACGAAAGTAATAGCTAATATTTAATGACATCTGATAGGAAATAACGTATTTATATTACTAAATATTAACCAATTTCAATCCAATCTTTATGTACTTTGATATTTTATTTTTTATAATTAAATTTTAATTTATATTCTAATATTATTAAACTTAATGATTTCACAATATATCTATGAATTTAATATTCTTTTATGTTATTCAAAAAAATTCTATTTTAACATAAAGTTTAAATTATCATTCCTGTAACATTGAATAAACCACATTCTGGTAAAAAGTATCTTCAGTAATTTAATGTAACGATTAAAGAATTATAAGAAACAAATTTAAATATTATACATGATAATAATTCATTTTTAAGAACAGCTGTTATTGGAAGTGAAAATAAAAAATTAAGTAGACACAAAACGGAAATAATTATCGGCGATCGATAAAAGTAGAAATCTAGTTTTTTATTTTGATTAATTTTATGCGTTGAAGAAAGATGTCGCCATAGAATAAACCACGTCATTAACTCGAGCATGTAAGATTTCGCCTCAATGCGCTTCTAATGCACACTTATTGTTCTATTTCTCATTCTGAATACCAAGCGAACCTGATTGGTTTGAGTGAACGGAAGTAAGTTTTCCTTGTACTTGACCTCACGAATATCCATAACCTTCAAAAAAGGTTAAGTTGTTTTTCTTGTGCCTTGCAATCGTATTTTATGACATTGAATACTCTCTGGACGTCCCCGGACTCTTTTTTGAGGGATAATAATAAAAAAATTTATCGTGCTAAATAAAAATTTTATGCATATGCATTATTTTGAGTTTACGTCGTTTTTTATCTCTGCCTTGCCGATAATCTGGAAATTATTTATGAAATAAACTTTTTTGACTGCCTGCAAACATGGTTAGTTCCAGAAGATTAGTTACTATGCTTATTTGCGAGTCCAAAGTTTTCGTCCAAAAATATTGTGTAGTTTGGAAGTAACGCTCGGGTGAATTTTAACACACATAACCTCGAAATATACATGCGCGTGAAAAAAGCCGGGAAAATCTAACACTGAAAAAGTCAATACTATTTCCTAAGTGCTATGCAAATTTATCACATTTTGCTAAATTAGAATTTTTTTTATTAACCCACAAAAAAAGTGTGTGGGGACGTCCGTTAGCATGTTCGCTATCATTTTCCAAATTTTTAAGACAAAATATTTATTATTTCAGAAAAAAAGCCGGGGGAACCTAAAACTGGTAAAATCGACAATTTTCTGAGTATGATATGTCCTTAAATGGGTTGGCAATACAACTCAGACCTTTTCAAGTCAGTAAACAAGTTTATGACTGAAGCAGCTCTCTGGCACAAGGTCTTTTCATGATAAAATTGTCACATTATTTCAGGACGTTTGGGATAAAAGTTTTAAGCTCACAATCGAAAATAAGTTGAAAAACAATTACTCTCCCTTGTTCTGAATAATTTGCACATGCTACTAAAAGCACTTGGTAGACCTTCAGAAGTCCTATTCCCCTTTTAAAATAAGCAACCAATCTTTTTAGATTCGCAACGCCTTGTACACTACTCAGCTGGTTTTACGTAATACTTACACAGAAAATCGCCGATACTCCATTGTACGCCAAAATCGGTGTTCAAGTGAGTTGCAACAAATTTGAGCCACACAGGTTAATTCGTAGAATCTAGGGAAAAGCCATAATTTATAAACTGTTTGTTCTCATCCAGAGCAACGTGATATGTCGTCCGCAAACTGTCAGTCGCCTGTCAGGATAATTTTGTCGGGCGTTATTTGGGTGAAATAGATGTTGATAAGCAGGTAAGTTATAATAATAATTGCCTAACTTTTAAATTCCTCCTATTTATCAGTGACTATTAGTTTCTTGGAATAAAAACTGTACTTGGCGTGACATTAGGAAATTATTATATTATTCTAAGTGACTAGTACACATTGTTAAATGGAAGAAGGTTGAAAATTAGGCAAATATGATTTTAATTAGTTTCCTTATTAACAATTATTTAGTCTAATATCGCAATGCGAAAATTTGCTTTGATAGGCGTCCAGGTGGCTGACAGCGCGGTTCAGCATTCCACAACTCTCGGCATTGAGCCAAAATTCAGTCTCTAAATGATACTTTTTCCTAGATGCCCAGATGTGCACCTACGTTCAGAGGTATACATTTGATGCTTGAAAATTGTTTTAAATGCTGATTGGGAGACCAATGAAATTTGAGCTGCAACAAATTTAACACCAGCGTTTTTCCGTGTACATACTTTCTGTGCTCACTATTTCGTGTAGGAATCTGCAGTCCCTCAGTAGCGCCTTTAATCTTAGTTTCTCCCTGTGGCTCTTTATTTTGAAATTTTAAACGTATGATCACATTTAACTCCTTCAGTACATAGAGAAATAAATTATAGTAATGCTTAATTATTTTCGTAATTATTGATTTTTAAATATAATTAAAGTAATTTTGTGATTGAACGGATGTATGTGTACGTGTAACTGTGCCGTCCTTAAGACGATATTCTTTTCTGAAATGCTTTTTGATTGATTCATTCTGGCCTACGGGAGATTCTTTGCATTCTTCTTGAGTCATATCAGTCACCGAACCAGTGTACATGTTTATTTTCACACGTTTGTTAGTCAGCACGTGAGTAAATTGATATCTTGTGGTAAATATTGCACGAAGACATGAATTGTTATTTGCAAATATTGCAAATACGTCACCACTAGACGTTGACAATACAGTTTGTTCGTCGGTTGGCACAGGCCCCATGGCATTACGCACTTTTCTTATTTGAATTGGTTTATCGCGAGGAAAAGTGTATCTTCGAACCTCAAATCGCCGATTCGGATTCGTATAGGGAATAAGACGAATAAGTGTTAGATCTTCAAATTTTAATCCAAATATGCGTGGAGAGGAATTCTTGGCAGTAGGAGACCTGGACCTGGGACGAAGCCATGATGTGGCAGGATAAGCCCTATCTTGTGAACGACGTGTGCCAGGAGATGATCCGGACCGAGAAACATAAGGAATATTTTCGCCATCAGGTGAACAATTGAACGGGACACTCAACTCTGCAACAATGAAACAGTGGAATTTAATTTTTTTCTGGCATGGTTTTATCTTTCGGAGAACGAATTTCCTAACCTTATTTTTCGATTTGGTAGAGTTAACCTCAATTTCTTTGGAGTTCATTATATTTTAATTTGTAGTTCTTTAGAAAGCCGCCGACAAAGGAATCACAGTGATAAAAGAAGATTCCTGGATCTAGAGTTAAAATTCCTCACATTTTTCAAAAAGCTTTCCACAGCCTTAAAGTTTTCTGAAAGTAGGCAATCTAACGTCAGACTTCAAGCTGGGATATTGCGCAATTTCATGTATAACAATTGAAAACTGTTCAGAAGGCCCTGACTATTTAGGTTTTTATACCCCCGAATTCAGTCCAAAGCTATTCAAAGGAAACCGTATACACTAGACTGTATCTAGTTAAATGCAAATAGAATTATTAGAACTCAATGAGGATATCCAACTACTTTCGGTTGAAAGTTATTTATTTTTGGTAGAAAAGTCAATAATTTGGTTTAAATTTTTGTTGACGTACAATTGTTTCTGTATCGACATGTTAACTTTTGTTTAGAACTTATTTTTTGTGGTTAAATTGAACTATTTTTCACTAAGAAATAAATAAAAATTGAGCTGAAAAATAAGATCTTACATTTCTAATGAAGAATTCATCTTTTTTGTTGATAGTTTGAACACCTGGTTGTAGATTCAAAATTTCAATCTGAAATTTCTCTTTTAAATTATTTTGTTAAACACTTGTCTTTATTGTTTGAAAAAAATACAAAAATTTATCAAATTATACAAAAAAATTTTCGAAGCCTTATCTTTCATCGGAGCCTACAGTTTAATATTTTTCAAATGCCGCTCCGAGGCTTAGTATTACATTTTTCTAGAATTTTCCTGGGTCATTCTACAAGTTGAAATCAGGGTTCACAACACATTAAATTCCTTTTTTACGCACGTGATATATTATCTTTAAAAGGTTAAAAATAATTCCGTTGTCGGTCAATTGATGCCGAATTTGATAAGCTTCTAAACGCCTATTAAAAATATTATTCACTCCTTTTAACGATAATTCTACCGAAAACTTTCGACGGTTGTATAACTATTCCAGTTTGGTTGAGAATTAAGAGTTTATAAAAATTAGAAGAATTCTCAGTTGATAGAATTTAACATAAAAATCCTAGATTCCGAAACATGGAATTTATAGAAGCCTTGTCCTGGCAAGATTTTATAGAATTTGACTGAAAATATATTGCTGGAAAAGTATAGCATCTCTACTTGGAAAGAATTTCATAGGCAGGTCAATTTAATGATTAAAATTTGTGTTATCAGTTTTTATTTCACCTACTCGTACCTTGATTAATCGCATCTTCGCTACTTCTCCCCAAATTTTCCAGCAGTTCCATTGTTTTAGGCGGTACACCGGATGATATTTCTGTGAAAAGATAAAAAATATTGTAAACTTGCTCATGTGAAACATTTTTTTGATAAATTTCTGATGTGCACAAGTTTTAATCAAATTTTGATGAGAAACTTGTATTAAAAATATAAGATATCTCCACAGATATAATGTGAATGTATAACCCAAAAAGTAATGCGTTTACTGCCAGAGAAAAATCTTTTTTGTTCTTATAGATAAATTTTTCTCACGTAAAATTATTCAATCCCCCTATCACCTAATTGTCTTACTTAATTTGTATTTAAACCCTTAGGTTTATACCATATGGTACGAATTGTGTACCAATAGGGACATTGTCCGATTTTAACTTTTTCACACAACGCATGCACACACATTCTGGATGCTCCCAGGAAAAACTCAGGTTAAAATCATTCTGATTTAGAACAAATTCAGATAAAGTTTGAAAAAAATGACAATCAGCATAGAGTTTAGATTAAAGCAAAGTCGTTCTCATTCGAATATAACATAAAAAGTATGCTTAAATTGTACATATACGAGTATATTCACCAATAAAATTGAGGAGAAGCGCCATGGACATTACGAGGGGTGCAAAAATCCACATATTTTCCAACTAGAAAAAAAAATTTTTGTATTGATAAAGAATATTATTCATCAAGTTATTAATGAATGTTCTGGGGTTTCATCGAAAGATATCCTAATATTGTAGTGGTTATCTGTTACAGCATAAGCTTCAAGGACGTCATTCACAGATATTTACATTTCATTAGTCAGTCTCGGAGGAAAATATGGTCTAACCAAATTTGTTAAAATTAATACCACAATTTTTTTAATCTTTTACGTTTGGACCAAAATATTAATGGTTCGCTAAACATATTTTGCAAAAAAATCTTTCCATATTATAGAAACGAAGTTTGTACAATTTTAACAATCAATTTCGGATCAATGCGAACCAAAAGAGTTTAACAACATTACAGATTTCGACACCCTAGAACTTGACAATGGTTTGGGGTAAAGAATAAACCCTGTGTTGCTAATGAACGTATTGGTTGAGACTGACGTGGAAAAAAATCGAGTCTCAACACAAGATTTCAAATCCGCGTGTAAAATTGCTAGGTGAAGCAGGCTTCAATAAAGGCAAAGACATCCAGGAAACAAAAATCCATTCCCTTCTTTTAAATGGGTTTCGAGGGCTTTCGAATTACGTATCTGTCGCTATAATTTTGTTGACCAACTTATATGGCGCAAAAGCTTTTACAACTTCTAGAACTGAAATAGCAAAAGGAATCTTGCAGACTTGCGAATGATTTATTTTAATTTTTCGATCCTTTATAAATTTCAAAAATCGTGTGAAATATGGCTGCTTAACCTAAAAAAAGTTGGTCTCATTCAACAAGAAGGAAACCGATTCAATGTGACCTTGCTTGAAATGGTCATTCAGTACATGGCAGATTCGAAGCTGCTTGAGAAAATGACCGATTCCCATAGCCGCAAACCGATTCAGTTTTAACTTTCGGAATCTGCAAATGACAGATACGCAATTCACAGAGTCGTCTTTCGAATGGATTTTATTATCCTGGGCAATATAAGGGGTAAAACTACGAATCTTGCCGCAGTTTCGTGATGATCGCAGTTCACTTTTTCAAGGTTCCTCTATAAAAAAGGGATATGGTCAGACAGGAATATTATAGAGGAATTACGCTAATAAATACGTCGTATAAATTATACGCGATTGAGTTAGCGGATAGTCTGCGGAAGGATGTTGAGCGTAACGGAATATTGTCGGAGACACAGGGGTTGAACGAGAAAGGTATTCTAGAACGAATGGACTGCAGATAGATGAGGTGAACAGGATGCTCAAAGATGGAAGGAATGTATATGAGATATTTGAGTTGAACATCATGGAGAGAGAGGAGGACGCAGAGGAGGAGAGAATAATAGAATCAAGGTTTAACGGAAACTATGTGTGGATTATTCCAAGGGATAGAGCGCAGTATTTGTGTGGGAAAGGTGAGAAAGTAGTTAAGGAGCTTACAGCGAGGATGACATATAAGTGCATACAGGATTTTAATGGCGTTTCAATTACTAGGGAGAAGAGGATTTGTGCGGAAAGGGAAAAAAAAGAGTTGATCACTGGTCGGAGCAGCAGGAGGAGGTAGAAAGGAATGGGATACGCATGGAGGAAAAGGGATTGGAAAGGAAAGATTGTGAATAGGAGAGGAATAATATATGAGAAGAATGTAAATACTGTACGTAGTAGATAGGTATTAGGTATTAGACGCGGAGACGAGTTTTGCAAAGTAAGGCACAGCGAGAAAGGAGGCTCGCTTGGGAAGCGAAGAAGGCGAGGCTATAAGACCGAGCGGTTTTATAAACAAGGGTTGGGATGCAAGTTATTTTTTTAAATTAAGTTTTAGGAAAATCCTGTAAGAAATGGTAGTGTAAGAAAATGAAATTTGTAGGGCCAGCAGGCTGAAAAATAAACATTTATCTACTTATTTTAAACAACTGTTAATTGTAAAGGTTTACTCGTTTATTTGTTTTGAATGAGTTACCAATATAATTTTTATGATATTTTGGAGACAATTCAAAAAATTTATGAATATTTAACATAAACCAGTACAAAATTTAAGTGAAGTTAACTTTTAACCAAACACCTCAGTAACTACACGGCATCTTACGACTATAAAATGCAATTATAAAAAAATTGTATATTTAAGGACTGATTTTGCTTTATTTTGTTTGCTTTTGTTATATAACCAACGACTGATTTCCGAATGCAAGATGCTTCCAGGGACATGTTGAATACCTAGAACTTTAGAGGAAATTAAAAGAACTAAATATGCACCACGAGGAAAAAACGTGGAGCTTCATGCTATTCAAATTCTCCCGCCGAAACATGGACTACCAAATAGCGTTTTGACGACAACGTCGTCCATCAATAATACTTTTGTTGAGATGTGGGCTCGATTCGAGCAATATTCTATACCATTCCAAAAATTCCAAATTCGACGTCTTCACCTGCCGCGGAACTCTACAATACTTCTTTTGAGAAATTTATATTCCTAATTACCAAGCGTGATTATTATGGCTCTTTAGCCCAGGCCGGGGCTATTACTATTGGGATTACTGATACCAGAGAAGACCTTTTGCAGATATCAGGATATTCTTTGCGAAAATGCTTTGTGATCGGTTCATTCGAGCCTGTGGGAGATTCTTCGCATTCTTTTGAAGTCATATCATCCACTAAGCAAGTGTTCAAGTTTATTTTAACACGCTTGTCAGTCTGTACATGAGTAAATTGATATCTTGTTGATTCGTATAGGGAATGACCCGAATCAATCCAAGATCTTCAAATTTCAATCCAAATATGCGTGGAGAAGAACTCCTTGCGGAAGGAGACCTTGACCTGTGAGGAAGGCGTGTTGGGGATGGTGAAGATGTGCTTGGAGTAGGACGTTTGGCAGAAGAAGAAATTCTGGACCAAAAAAAAGCAGAAACATCTTCACCATTAGGTAAACAATCGAACGGAAAACTTAACTCTGCAACAATAAAACAATGGGCTTATATTTTTTGGGGCATATTTTTATCATTTAGAGAAAGAATTTCCTAACCTCGTTTTTCTACTTGACAGAATTAACCTTAATATCTTTGGAGTTCATCACATTTTAATTGAAATTCCTTAGCATGCCGCCTAAGAAGGAATTATGTTGATACAAAATATGCCGCAAAAGAAAGTCAAAATTCGGGATATGTTTCTTAAAGGCCTTCCTCAGCCTTAGGGTTTTCTTAAAGTAGACAATGATATGTCGGTAAGTCGATTTCGAATTGAATCACACTAAGTAGTTCGGATTTATAGCTTTGTATTCCGGAACTAAAAAGAGTAGAGTGTTGCTCTTTAGTCCAGTCCGGGGCTATTACTATTAGGATTAATGATACCAGAGAAGACCTTTTGCAGATATCAGGATGAATTTGGGCTCCACTCTGTTGCCAATAGGTCTTACCGGAGAGTAAGGAGAATAATTATCCACCAATTAAGCTGTATTTGGTTGATTAAATTGTCAGATATGGAGAATGGAATGAACAATGGGGATAGCTAGCACCAAACGTAGACAGCACTGATTTTATTTACGACATACTGCCTGTGGTCACGCAAACTCCAACCAATCACCGTCCGGGCTACTGCCAAAGATTTCAAAGGATTTTTCGAGAACTTATCGTCGAGGATTTCTTTACTAATTCTACGCTAAAACTCAATGTTTAACAAAGACGCATTCGTGAGGAATTTAGGGAATTCAGGTTTTTGTTATTTCTTATTGATTCAGTGATTACTAATATTGTTCGTTACTTATTTCGATGCCAACTATGTTTTCTGTGTTTGATATTGTGTTTTGATTATCTATATGATCTATGTGGATCAATCGATTACCCTTGTCTGGTGAATTTTGAGTACCTACTTCTGTTACATTATGACCGCTTCTGTTTGTTAAATTGACTGTCCTTTTGTATGACTACTCCCTAGAATTGTTGTGGATTAGCCCTTCAGGATTTTCGATTAGTAAACCTTATGGTTTACGATAAAGTGCTAGTTATATGAAAATTTTATGTTCTGGAAATGTAAAGGGCACAGCAGGCGAAGCATGTATGTGCTGCCCCCGCTCGGATCTGGTTGACATTTTTACAATAAGTTGGCACTGATGTAAGAATAAATTTCCCAACGGATTATATTTAAAAACTAAGCTTTATGGGAGTTATGGAGGTAAATATAAAAATAATTTTTTTACCAAAAAAATCTTCAATTCAACTTGTATAACATATCCAATCTTTAGAACAATCGAAAGGGTAGAACATAGTTCAAAAATTCTAAAACCTTGAGCGTACTCCGTCCGCTACACAAAGCACAGTGGCCACCACCTCAAAAACAAATGAACCGATAGGCGAAAAAACAATTGAAGATAACAAAAATAGTGAGCGCAATATTCTGAGGACATTTACCGTTGCAGGATTTGTTTTTTCACTTTAACTTTTTATGTGGCCTTCAGTTTTTTTTCATCTATCGGTTCGTTTCTTATGTTCATTTTTTGTATTGAAGATGCAGTCTACATATACTATTCTTTCCATTAGACAATCAAACACTGCACTCTTAATTGGTTCTTGTAGTCAAACTTGTTCTTCGTTCCGTTAGACAGTCTAATGGCGCGTGTAGGTCAGCTGGTTTTTATAGTATGAGGAAAGACTTTAGCAACAAATCAGTTTTTTTTCGGAAGATTTATGAACCAAGCACCCCGGTTCGTGAGACGCAAGGGGTATTACGATAATTATGCACCTCGTAACAAGTGGCCTGAAGTTACTATAATCATTTTAGGCTAACCGCAGGCGTTCAGATCGTAGAGAAAAATTATCTTACTGAATTTCTCAATTCTTATTTTTAATTTTGAACTCGAAATTGAGTCACTTAGCTTTTAAGGTGGTGGACACTGAATGGTAGTTCTAAAAATTGGATGTGGTGTATACAAGATGAATCGAAGATTTTCTGTGAAAAATGGTAGTGGCACACTAAGCACACCTCCTAAAAGTAATTACAAAAATTTGAAAAAATATTTGTAACGGTACTACTCTCGAAAATTAGTTTATAATTTTTTAAAAACATTCTGCAAACTTATTATAACAATCTAAGCCAGATCCAAGCGGGGCTGCACCAGGGTTAATAAACTAGATATTATTTGTTAGATTGAGTCTTGACTACTATCATTTTGTTTGAATTCAGGGATTTCTTTACTTTTTACCATCGAACGCCCCATGTACCATTAACCAGATTTTTGGGATTGAGCTATCGTTATTTTGATCTGGTTACTGTATCTATCGAAAATTTATATGTCAGTTTGAGCTTTGTAGTATAATTTCGCGTTTCTTGAGTTCTGCTGTAGAATATTTATATTTTAAAATTCTGATGTTTTTCAGTTGCTATGAAAAACCTGGCGTGTAACATACTGATAAAGAATACCATATCTTCTTGAATAAGGTCCGAAAGATGTAGTACTGAATGTAGATGTTGATTTTATTTTAGTAAATAAATTAACATTTTTACACATTTTGCAAAACTAACTTTTAATAAAAAAAATAAAACATCTAAAAACTATTTAATTTATAAGCGTTATAGTTTATATGGTTATAAAAATTGAAACTTCTTAGAAATCAACTACTCAATCAAGAATCAACTATTCAGGAAATTTTCGAAATATAAACGGAAATGCTTACAAATTCGTTAAATTTTTTATAAACAATAAGTTCCAAAAAAAGGTTTCGTCTTTCTTGTTAGCGATGCGTAACTTGATTCGCACTACATTTTTACATTTAATTGAGTAAAGCCCGCCGCACACGATGTTTTTTTTCTTGCTGGATTGCTTGCTTGGAGCTGTGACGTCTTCTGGGCAGGTTGCCTTACAGGAGAATGACGTCACTGCTGGCTCTCGTGGTGGGCGCTGTGCTTGATTTCGTTGATTGAACGCGTGCTATTTTTTCTGCTCATTTTTATGCTAGCTAAAGCAAA
This sequence comes from Belonocnema kinseyi, assembly GCF_010883055.1. Lineage (NCBI taxonomy): Eukaryota > Metazoa > Arthropoda > Insecta > Hymenoptera > Cynipidae > Belonocnema > Belonocnema kinseyi. Next base: position 78,616,792 of record NC_046664.1, on the reverse strand, counting down.
GGGCCAATCAGAAGCGGAGAAATGTTCACGTGATTCTGTTAGCTGCTATAATCGCACATGGTAAATCTAGCCTTATTGTTTTTGTATACAGTGTTTGAAAAGGTGAAAGTATGGGAACAAAGCATGGGGTGAAATTGATTCTCTCATAACAACTTCCTGCTTTTTAAGGTATGGAAATACAAGTTGCAAAAGTTCATTCAGAAGATCTTCTTACATTCGCGTGTAATTTTCAAATGCATTGGGATCTTCCGGGTTGTAAGGAACACAATCTGTAATCAGGACACATTTTAAGTAGTTAGTGAAACCTAAAGATTGTAGGTTATGTTAACCTAATTCTTCGAACAACATAGTCAAAACTCCATTTCCCATATTTCTCCTTTGCAACTAAGAACGAATCCATATTTTGCGTTTCCGTTTTTTTATCCTTTCGCTTTATTCATTCAATTGGTAGAAAAGCAGTAATAGCTGACTGTCTCCGCCGAATTTACCGCCTGTACAATCACGTCCATTTTGACTGGTGCCCGTTCGCAAGCAGCAGAGTTAGCATGTGACCGAGTAGAGCAGCACGCACCTTTTGAAGTGGAGCCTGCAGCAGAGCCTGCCTAGCTTCACGCGCCTCTTCTTGCAGAGCGGCGAGCTCTGTCCAAATAGTGTCATTTATGTAATTATTATTTTAGGTATGAATAGATATTTTTTCATTAACTTGAAATTGAAATTTAATTATCTTTATTCTTGATTTTTTACTTTACTGTCCACAAAGCCAAGTACATGATAGGACAAGCTACTGCCTGAAGTGTGAACCGAAACACCAGAACATCGGTCGAATTACGTAGACGATTTTCTAATGTACCGGCTCAGGGTTCGAACGCTGGACCACTGACATGAAGTCTGAGCGCCTAACAGCTTATGCCACCGAGGTTTTTTAACATTGTTTTCTTAAATTGTATTAATTATTAATTATATTCACTTTTATTGACTATTAATTCTAATGAAAGTAATTTGGCGATCGAACAGATGTACGTGTATGTATAACTCGGCCGTCCAAACGTCGATATTCTTTGCGAAAATTCTTTGTGATTGGTTCATTCGAGCCTGTGGGAGATTCTTCGCATTCTTTTGAAGTCATATCATCCACCAAGCCAGTGTTCATGTTTATTTTAACACGTTTGTCAGTCTGTACGTGAGTAAATTGATATCTTGTTGTAAATATTCCACGAAGGTATGCATTATTCTTCGAGAATAATGCAAAAACGTCACCACTGGATGTTGACAATACAATCTGTTCGCCGGTTGGCATAGGGCCCATGGAATTACGCTCTTTTCTCATTTGAATTGGCTTATCGTGAGGAAAAGTGTATCTTCGAACTTCAAATTGCCGATTTGGATTCGTGTAGGGAATGAGCCGAATAGATCCAAGATCTTCAAATTTCAGTCCAAATATGCGTGGAGAGGAACTCCTGGCGGAAGAAGACCTGGACCTGTGACGAAGGCGTGTTGGGGATGGTGAAGATGTGCCTTGAGAAGTACGTTTGGCAGAAGAAGAAATTCTCGACTGAGAAAAACCAGAAATATCTTCACCATTTGGTAAACAATCGAACGGGAAACTCAACTCTGCAACAATAAAAGAGTGAGATTATATTTTTTTGGGGCATATTTTTAGCATTTGGAGAAAGAATTTCCTAACCTCGTTTTCGACGTGCAGAATTAACCTTAATATCTTAGGAGTTCATCACATTTCAATTGAAATTCCTTAGCATGCCGCCTAAGAAGGAATTATGTCGATACAAAATATACCGAAAAAGAAAGTCAAAATTCGGCATATTTTTCTTAAAGGCCTTCCTCAGCCTTAGGGTTTTCTTAAAGTAGATAATGATATGTCGGTAAGTCGGTTTTGAATTGAAGCACACTAAGTAGTTCGGATTTATAGCTTTGTATTCCGAAACCAAAAAGTGTATAGCGGAAAATGGTCATTTAAACTACACTGAACGCTCGTTTCCAGTTCAACCGTTCTCGGCCTTTCTAAACTGACATGAGAGATAATATAACACTAAAATTTGACATTTTCATAATAGTCTTTAATAATACAGGGCCACAAGATGAAATCGAGGTGAAGCATCTTTCAGCCTAGTTGACTATTATGTTTTTGGAGTCGAGGATCACGATTCCGGTGTCCATGTGACCGCATAACGTCTAGATCAAGGTCAAAAGAAGGTGAAACACCTTAATTCAATTAATGCAATTTTTTCACCCCGGATTCTGAAAGAGCGGAAAATTTTACGTCCGAATACGTTTTGACCTGTTTGTCGAACCGACCTCTGAAGATGGTTTCAAGGTCATCTAAAGGTCAAATTATTCTTTTAATCTCTCGGCTGATTTCTTAGCTAGGAGCGGGTCTCGAACCATTGAAACTTTACGTTTTTGGGGTCTCTAACCACGATCTCGGTGTCAATATGACTCCAGCACGCCTATGTCAAGGTCATATGAAGGTCAAACACCTTAATTCAATTGATGCAATTTTTTTGACTCTGGATTCTAAAAGAGTGGAAAATATTACGTCTGAATACGCCTTTAACGCGTTTGTGGAACTTGCACAACTGCACGTGTACCTGTGGAAACCGGCAGTAGACATCTTTTATAATTTTAGTCATTTTTCTTTGCACTCTAATTTTGCAATTGAGTTATGTATTGAAAAGTACACATTTGAAAAATAATTTTCAACTATATAAGTAGCTTCAAATCGATAATTGTGTACATTTTTTATTTTTGAAATATTTTTAAACAATTTACAAAAATTATTTTGTTTATATAAAAAAAGTAAATTTTCTAAAGAATATAAACAAAAAATCTTTATTATCTTGAAACATTTTAAAACCCTGAAGTATTAAAAAAATGTATTTTAAAATCGTCAATAAGATACACTTTTTTCAACGATTCAAATTTATGCAAACTCCTGTTTAAAAAAAAAACAAGAATCCAACGACCAATTTGGAACACAACGAATAAAAAAAAATTCTACTCTGATCTGAAAAAAAGAAAAATTTCGGACAAAAATAAAAGAGAGGAAAGGAAAATGAGAAGCCAGCCAACCACATCCCCTTCCTTCTCTTTTTCTTTCTTTAGGTCCTTTTTTAAAAGATTTAAATTCTTTTTTTAACAGGAGTTTGTATCAATTTGCTTAGTTTTCATAGTAATCTTTAAAATTTTTAGTTATAATCATTAAGCCTTTCACAATTTTAAAAAATATTCCAAATTTCTTGTACCAAAACTGAAACATTTACCTTTTTTTGAAATTTTCATATCATTTCAAGATTTACATTAATTTAAAATATTTTCAAAACTTCTCTGGAAAAAGCATCCCTTGAAATTAATCGATTTTTATACCAGTCCTGGCTGTTCGTACTGTGCCAACTATCGGCATAGTACTGGTTTACGACCAGCTCAGTACTGACTGTCATTACTGGTAGAATACTGACGAAAGAATTCTGCCAGTGGTTGGCTTGAAACTGGGTCTGCTACTGGCACACTACTGATGCGTATTACTAGTCAATTACTGACACAAGAGTGCAACCCACAGATGGTATCATAATGGCGTACTACTGACTTAGTAGTAATATGCAATACTGATGAAATGCCGGAACCGGCGTTTCACCAGCGATTGGCGAACTATTGGCCACATGCCAACTTTAAGTGCTGATTGACAACGGACATAAGAGTTCAGATAGTGGTTGGCTTGATACTGGGTCTACCACTGGCGCAGTACTGATGCGTATTACTGGTCGAATACTGACACAAGAGTTCTACCTACATTTGGCATCATTCGGGTGTACTACTGGCTTAGGAGCAATATGCAATACTGGTGAAATACTAGAACCGGCGCGACGTTTCACGAGTAATTGACGTACTACTGTTCATATACCAACTTTCAGTGCTAATTGACTACTGACATAAACGTTCAGCCAGTGTTTGGCTGGATACCCAGTTGCTTTATCGATCGACGAGGACGAAGCAGGGAGAAGACAGTTTCGACCGGCATTAAATTAATCCAAACTTTTTAAATCATTCATATCCGCCATATTCGATCCTTAATGTTGAATTTTGGAAATAACATCAGATTTGAATTAGGCGACCCCTAAAACCTAATGATCACCAATTTTATCCAATTTCAAACATTTTTATTTTTCCGGTTTCACCATATTGGACCTGATATTTTAAATTTCGAAACTAGAACATCGAATTTTTAGTAGCAAACCCAATAACCCAAATATTACGTTAGATAATTTTATTTGAGATGCTCAGATATGTGTCATGCAACAAAAGTGGCACGACTTACTTTTGCCCATAAATGTGTCACTCAAAGTGAAGAAGTTAAATTAAAACAGAATGAATAGAAGGAGTGTACCATATGGTGCGAATTGCGTATCAATAGAAAAACTTTTCGAATTAACTTTTTCACACACACACACACGAACATAAACTTGCATCTTCAGAAAAAAATTGCACTTATTCTGATTTGCATATAGCTTAGAAAATCTGATTGAATTATTTATATATTATATGATTATATTTACCAATAACACTAAGAAGAACTGATAAGGATAAGACGAGAGTATAAATAATCCTCATATTTTCTAAATAGAGGACAAAGAAATTAATGTATTATTGAAGAATTTTATTCACAATGTAGCAATTAGATATTCTGGTACTTTATCATATAATAGAATATTTCGCATACTCTTTATCTCTCGCAATGTAAGCGTCGGAGACGTCCTTCACATATATTTACACATCATTAGTTAGTTTAAAAAAAGAACGTATCTTGTGTGAGGATGAATAAATCCAGATATTTTTAAATAAAAGGTTATATTTTTAATATTCAGAGTTTTACAATGATTGCAAATATGCCCGACAAAATGATTTTTAAATCATAAGCGACTGCTTAAGGCGACAACCAGTGAAAAACTGAATATGGTTCTCCTGCACTGAAGATATTAGTCCCCTGGTTGGCCCCATGATCGCCAATGCTTAGTCTATAGCGACTATGGGATTCTATCGCTGCATGTCGCCAGCATTATATAAACATTTGGATGGCGACCTATACGATCCCTTCAAAACATTCTGCCTCATCTTAAATTACCCTTCAAGTCGTCCATCATGATTTCCACTACATTCGGCCTACGTGACCATATGGTCGCCCTCTACCTTAATCTCGATGATTGCCAATCAACTATGACAGACAAATTACAATTCTTTTATTTTCAATGAAAAAGATAACAAGGTAGATGTACTTCGATGAAACATACACCTTAAAGTGGAGTGATCAGGTACACCATAGTATCAATCGCATCCCAATGTCCATTGCACCAAACGTAAGTTATTTTTGAAAACTGTCTTCTGCTACTACGCTCCTCTGATTGGGTGACTTCTTTGAGGCCCTTAAGTCCTGGACCTCATAGCGATCGCTGGGCACTACTGGAGTCACTTTAAACGGTCTCTTTGCCTTGGCCGTCAATTTCCTGCTCTCCCCAGTTGCTGTCGGACTAGCTGCTGCAATGACATAGTCACCCACATCGAAAAGAGGCAGTTTGGAACGACGTGCATCAAACCTCTTTTTCTGCTCTGCTTAGGCTAAGTATGCACACTTCTTGGCTTCTCTCCTCCGCTCGCGAAAATCCAGACGGTCAAAAGTTGCTTGAATTTCTCCAGACAGTACAGCATCCGCCATCCCTCTGGGTTTATACCCGAAAGAAGATGAAATGGACTTCTTTTAGTAGTTCTGTTGATAGTGCAATTTATTACACTCTGAACTTTTTTAACATGCTTATCACATGTGTCTTTGAATTCTCCTGCACAGGTTGCTGCCAATGAATTTAAAACAGTGCGATTGAATCCTGTACATCGTGCTTTGGCTCTTGGTCTTCTAACAGCGTTCCCAGTGTCCTTAATTCTATACTCTTGACAGAAGGCTTTAAATGTGTGGGACGTAAATGCAGTTCCTTTGTCTGTTATTATCCGTGTAGGAACTCCAAACAACGCGAATAACTGGCTAAGTGCTTTAATGACATACTTTGTCTTTGAACTGTGTACAGGTTTGAGGATACAAAACTTTGTTAATCCTTGAGTAATCGATGGGATTTGTGCATTTCTATTCTTTGAACGGATAACTGGGCCAACATGATCAAGGTTTAATATGCGAAAGGGAACTGCGATTTTGTCAGTAGGGTGAAGAAACCCTGGTTTTCGTTGCGACGTTGATTTACAACAGAGACAATTTAAAAAAGCTTTAGCATACTTTAAAACTAATCGTCTCATACCCTTTAACCAATAATTTTCGCGAATCTTTTCCAGGGTCTTTTCCGAAGCAAAATGTCATTGATCGTCATGGCACATTTTAACAACATGATCCACTCAGCAGATGTAATATCAGCAGACAATCAATCAACGGGATTTCTGCCAAGATAATCAATGTAAGCAGCTTGCGTACTTGAGCGATATACAATATCGAAATGGTAGTCTTGAAAGCACCTCCACCAACAAAAAACACGCGGCTGAATACTTTTTTTATTCGCTATTGCTCGAACACTGTAGTCTGTTACAACTGTAAATTAAATTCCCAACAAATAAACGCGAAATACTTTTAATGCAACGAATAGCTACAAAGTTTTTCAATCATACGAGTGATATTATTGTTCTTCATGGCTAGTTTTACGACTGTAGTATGCAACGACCTTTTTCTCTTTCTCGTGTCTCTGAATTAACACGTCTCCTAAAGCGATAGAACAGGCGTCGGTATGAACCTCCGTTATTGATTTCGGGTCGAAAATAGTTAAAACTGGCCGATTAAACATTTCTTTTATTTCGCATACAGCGTTAGATTACTCAGAACCCCATTGCCAAGGAACATTTTTGCGCAATAGGTTTGTAAACGGCGCTACGTTTCGTGCAGAGCTTTGAATACATTTTTGAAAGAATCCGGCTGACCCTAAAAATTGTCGCATCTGTTTGATATTTTTGTGATCGGAAGTCTCCATAACTGCTCGAGTCTCACATTCCTGGTCGAACGCCTTAAATGGAAATCTCTGTACCCAAATCTTCGATTTTTGTTTGAAAAAATGAACATTTTTCTGAATTTAACGTTAGATTATATTTTTCAAAAGCTTGTTGAGCTAATTCTAACTCCTTAAATTCTTTTTCAATACTGCCAACAGCTAACAACCCGTCTTCCATGTAAAAACTTGCCTTAATGTCCTTTAATACTTTAGTCATGATTCCCGGAAACATAGCAGATGAATGAGCTAAACCCATTGTCATTCTCAAAAATTCCCAATTACCACCCTGGGTTATAAACGCTGTTTTATAATCAAATCAGGATGCACCGGAACTTGGTAAAAGCCAGATTTCAGGTCCAAGCAAATGAAATGACTCTGACCTCAAAATCTGTCAATCTGATGATCATTTAGCGGTAGCGGGTATTTAATAAGCTTTGTAATTTTATTTAATTTCCGGAAATCAACGACCATACGTCCTACTCCATCCTTTTTGAACCTAAGAAGGCTAGACTTGAAAAGGGTGAAGTATTCTCGCACATTATCCTGCTAGACTCAAAGGACCCCGCACTAAATGTATGCCAAAATGGCTTTCGGTGGATTTAGCTGAAACTTTGTAATTTTTAAGGTTATAAAATAAAATAATTTTAAGGTTAGGAAATATCCGTGAAAAAAAATCCAAAAAAATGGACAGTTTTAGCGCTATGCGGCGCTAAGCCCTCAAGATCAGCGAAGAAAACGAATTACAACAGATTTTGTTACAAATGCGATGTCAACATAGAAATCGCGGTTTAGATCGTAGTCGTCGTATTTTCGCCCACACCGTTGACTCATATAGCGCGCTTCTCAAAACGATCAAATGCTAAGCGCCCAAGATTTAAACTTGACTAATTAATCACTTCTTTAAAAGCAGAAATGGTACCCAAAGTATCATTAGTAACTAGTGCGCACTAGTACCAAGGGATTCTGCTGAATATGGTTACAAAAATAAATAGGCAGTCGCGGACAATTGTCCAGGCGTGGTCCCGAAAGAATTAACCCCCAAGCGGAGGTGTGAAAACCGTGCCGAAAGCTGAATGGCATCTGGGTGAGGTGTCTAGAATGGTGACTCTGGGATACCGGGCGACCTCTCAGAGTACGCAGCCTAATCCTTGCATGCGGGGCTCTACAAGGATGGACGAACTCCTTTCCCTAGCTTCTCGTTGGAACAACAATGACAACACCAAACATAGTTGTAGTAAGTGCGGTTCAGAATAACAGAACGTGCAGGGCTCCCGACAATGGGTCGGCCAACAATGCCGACCAATCTAGAGCTGGGGGAGTCAATGAAAATGGATTCAATGCGATGGATCGGCGGGATCTCGTGACCTTTGGGTGGACGGAGCGACTGAATCACGACTTGCTAGACTGCTACGGTGCGATTGTGGCCCGTGAACGGGGTTACATGGCACGGCTGCATGCTCTGTGGTGCGAGAAACACCCGGAGCTATCGCACTTTTCGCAGCAACGTCTACGAAATCATGCTGAACTACTCCGTAAAAGGGGCTATGTAAGCGGAACGCCTACTCTACCACAGCTAGAACAAGGCGGCAACAAAGAAAGAGAGGCGACACTAAGACCAACCGCGGGCAGGCATCCAATAGATGAAGATCAATGCTTTACGACCCGGAGAAATATCAACACCAAGGTTTCTCTCAAGCCTAAAGATCTGGCTGAAATGGATGACGAGCTTCGTGGACATTTTTCCGGTGAATGCGACCTCTAGGCTATCAATTATTGTGTGTATAATGGAGCGAGAGCTTTGGCCGATGCGAACCGTAAAACAAAACCAACGGCTGATCATAAGACCAAAAGATGAATGCATCAACTTGCCATAAAGATAGGCTGGGCAAGACAGTACGCGTCCCGCATTCGATGTGTGATTGACTACATCACATCTGGCAGGAATTTTACCGCCATGGTTCGAAAGTTCGCGCGCGAACTCCGGACCCGTTATTACACACTTAAAAAGTCAAAGCTGCTGACCATCAGGCAGCATATTGTTGAGAGAATACGGGTACTATCAGACGCTAAGAGAAGTCTAGAGCGGAGGGAGATGTGGGTCAGAGAAAATCAAAAGTTTCTCTCTGACCCATCTCGACCCTTCCAAGACCCTCCAGTTACTGTCGAACACCCACCCAAACCAAAGGAGGTCGAAGTGTTTTGGAGAGAAGTCTACCAAGTTCAGCATAGACTGGACGAAGACTCAAAAAATATTAATAGCTTCAAGGAATTATGTGTTGCCCTTATAACACCTGATAAAGAATGCCCACCCATCACTACCGAGGAGGTGAAAAAAGTATTAAGAGGGATGAATAACTATTCCGCACCGGGACCAGATTGTATCAAAACCTTCTGGTGGAAGAAGTTTTCTTCAACCCATCAGCATTTGGCCCATATTTTCACCTCATATTTGAAGTCGGAAGAGCCGATTCCAGAGTGGTTGGTGGAAGGGCGAAGAATACTCCTGCCGAAAATAGACAACTTAGCTGACCCAAAGAACTACAGGCCAATAACTTGTCTGAACACGCTTTATAAGATATTCACAGCTATCCTAAATGATAGGATTGTTCGGGCAATTGAACCTGTGTGGCAAGAAATGTATGTACAACGAGGCTCAAAGAAAGGCTTTGCCGGATGTGGGGAAAACCTGCTCACCGATAGATGTGTCTGCAAAGATGCAACATTCCACCAGCGTGACCTATCGATGGCCTGGATTGATTATCGGAAGGCTTTCGATTCTACATCCCATAGACTTATCATCTTTCTTTTGGAAATCTTAAAGGTTCATCCGCAAATAGTTGGGTGCATAGAGAGATTGATGCCGCTTTGGAAAACCAGATTTACTATGTCATCTGGCAAAAGTCTTTCAGGGCGACACCATGAGCCCACTCCTCTTTTGCCTTACATTATTGCCACTATCTCTAGGACTGCGCCATTCCGACGGGTACTTGTGCGGCAAACCTGCAGATCGAAAGTACAAGGTCACTCATGTATTTTACATGGACGATCTTAAGATCTATGCTAAAAACAGAGAGCAACTGCATCTAGCTCTGGGGATTGTCGAACGATATACTAAGGAAATTGGAATGGAATTTGGGTTAGACAAATGCGTCAAGGTTTATTTGAAGCGAGGAAAACTTAATGGCATCCGCGCCAAGGGGGTCGCCAAGGGGATCGCCAAGGGGGTCGCGGAATATTGAGTCTTGAATGTCTTCACAACAGGATTATTCTGGGTACAGCACATAGAGTTGCAAATGGAAGAGACCCTCTTCTTAAAGTGGTCAGGAATCACGAAGAAGTGGGCAAAGGAGCATTTTTACACAAAGCAGTGGAGGAGAATGCTGAAACAGTCGGGCTTGACTTCAATATTAGGGGTGAGCAAAATGCATTAAATCTAATTTATCTCGAGTACTCAATACTGAAAGCCCGGATTAAGAAAGCACAAGAGAAAAACTTTCGTGAACAGCTCCTCGATAAGAGGATGCACGGTATCTTCCACAGAAATGTGAAGGATCAGT
>NC_046664.1:78595634-78606089 GCF_010883055.1 Belonocnema kinseyi | reverse complement strand
CGCGGGAACGACCTACATTCAAAGGCACAATGCGGCACTAAGAGTGCTTTATTACCATCTCTGTCACTCCCACGGCATTCACCTTAATATCGCTCCTCTAAAGGCTCCTAGGGAAATTGAGTCAATTGTCGAGAACGGAAAGTGCCGCATATACTGGAACTTTATATTCTCGACAATTGTTTCTGTTGCTCACTCGAGGCCTGACATGGTTCTTCTTGACTTCGAGAAGCGAACCATGTTCGTTATTGAATTTTCGGCACCAGCTGACAAAAACATCAAAGCCAAGGAGAATGAAAAGAAAGAGAGGTATCGAGACCTTATAAGGGAATTGCAACAATTGTACCCGGAATATTCTGTTAAACTGCTCGTCCTTATCATCGGTGCTCTTGGAGGTGCTAAGCTTTCACTTGCTAATGGCCTAAAAAGCATCCCTGCGTGTCAACAGTGTGCTAGAACACTTGCGGGAAAAATGCAGAAGGCGGTTGTGCTTGGGTCACTCCGTGTTCTTAGGGTGCACGAGGCTTTTGCTGGATGGTCGTATTGATTCCTTTACAGACTGTAACCACCTATCTCGCGGTTGCGAGACGTGGTTGTGGCTGAAATTTTACCGCGATGTCGCTGGAAGCGGGTGCAATTTTTCAGATTAGCACCCGCTCCCGGCGAAATCGTGCGGTTGTCCTTATGACAAATTTTTAATTATATACATGAAACAGCATTCACTTATTATTTCCATTGACGATGGTATGCTCGTCATTTCTTTTGTGAAAGGTCTCGAGGGCGACTGGTAATTTTTCTTGGTAAGCTTAGGAAAAAATTCCTATCTGTTTCCTTCTGTATTAATTTTTTTGTATTTCTTATTCAATTTTTGTGTTTAGTTTCTTGTGTTTATTTGTTTTATTTTGTTTGTTGGTTATGTCTCAATTGCAATTAAACGCATGTTCTGTAATGCTGATGTTAATACTCCAAGGCTTTCAATTCAATGTAGAGTTAACGCTTTTATTGTCATGGACATTTTCATTTCAGAAGAAACAAGAGCATGCTTAAATCATTTGGATGACCATGGTTTCATCTTAGGTCCCTTGCTTCCTGGACTGCAAGCGATTAATAGACCGTATAGGATTTCAGGTCAGCAGTTAATTCTGTTTTTGCAGCAACTTCGTAACGACGCAAATGTTCATGTGGCCGCGGCGTTTAATAATGAGGATAGTTTCACTGATGAAGAGTTTGAAGCTATGGCTCCTGTAACAAAGGAACAATTTAGAAAATTGTATACATTTTGTGATCCTATTCCGCAGTTACATGGACATGGTGCCAGATACGTGAGGAAAAAAGATCTGCTGACTTTCCTTTGCAAAATTCTTCAAGGTCTTTCTGATGAATTTCTGAAAGTGATTTTTCATTATTCGAGCCGGCATGCTACAAGCATGGCCATTTCTACTGTAAGAGAGTCTTTAATGCAGCGATTTGTGCCTGGTAACATTGGGTTTGATGCTATAAGCAGAGAGGAATTCATTGAAAGACACGTGACATCATTCGCCAATGAACTTTATAATCCACAACCAGAACTTGGTAAAACCTGTTCTCATTGTTGCTCCAGACGGATGCATACTTGAAATACAAGTATCATATTTTTCTGACTCGCGAAACAATGACGCACAAATGCTAATTAACAAATTTGAAAGAGATGTGGAAGATATAAGAGAATTTTTCGACATTGGTGATAGTTTTATAGAGTACCGTGCATATAGAGATGCCCAACCACTTTTAGAACGCTCAGGAATTGTGTCCAAGATACCACCATTTCTTTAACAAGGATAGAGTCAATTGGTAACGGAAGAAGCAAACGAAGCTCTGCTAATAACGAAATCTGGATGGATAGTGGAATCCAGAAATGGCCACATAAAGTCCATTTTCAAGTTCTTCGAGAAAACCATTCCGATGGCTCATCTACACAATCTAAGGGACTTCTTTCGTATTGCTGGTGCCATAATTAATCGATACCATCCTATTATCGAGATGCAAGGCGCTACAGCAGAGCTTGCAAGAGAATATATAGCGAGAGCTCGTGTGGCAAATATTGAGCAAGCGCGCGTAGAAGTAGACAATATGCGCTACGGAAATGCAAATTGGACATAAAAATTGGCGTGTATCAAGTAGAACTTACCCCATCTTACGTTCAAGACAAGCTGCAACGAAAAGAAGATGAGGAATTTCAACTAAATACGCAACTTAATGAACCTGGTTTGATCAGAGTACGAGTATTTTCTGGTTTCCGAAATGCGGCATGGTACCAGCTGTGGATAGCGTTAAATGAGATCGATGACATAGGCCCAGGCAATAACGAAACGCTTCTCCATTATTATTGCACATGTAAGTCAGGGTTCAGAACTCTTAGCACTTGCGCACATATTGCAAGCATTTTATGATTCCTTGGTTATGTACGTCACCAGCAACACGTAAAGTATCCTCAAACTTCCTTGGTACAAAGGATTCTAGGCGCTGCTAACAGAGGTGAACAAGCGAACCCGAATCAAGAGCCAGAAATAGTTTAATATTTCACAAAAGCTACTGGGATTGGTTCTTTTCGCTGATCTTGAGCGCTTAGCGTTCAACCCTCTTGCGAAGGGTAGAATGTTATTATCGGTATGTGCGCACTAGTTACTAATGTTACTTTGGGTACCATTTCTGCCTTTAAAAAAGTGATGAATTAGTCAAGATAAAATCTTGGGCTCTTAGCGTTTGATCGTTTTGAGAAGCGCGCTATGTGAGTCAACAGTGTAGGCGAAAATATGACAGACCACGATCTGAACCGTGATTTCTATGTTGACATCGCTTTTGTAACAAAATCTGTTGTAATTCGTTTTATTCACTAACGTTGAGCGCTGAGCACCGCATAGCGCTAAAGCTGTCCATTTTTTTGGATTTTTTTACGGATATTTCATCCGGCACTTATAACCTTCTCTTTCCTTTGTTTATTTTTCTTCTTGTTACACTGCTCCTCTATATGCCCTGCAATATCGCAAAAGGCAAATTTATTTCTGTACGATTTGTTCTTCTGATGAGGTTTCGAAAAATCACTTTAAATTTTCGAATTCTCATTCAGAACTTTCGAGACAGTGGCCTCTTCACTAGTAAAACAAATGCGCTTTATATGGCTTTATATCTGCAGCTTTCATATTACGAGCTATAAAAACGATTGTGCAAATAGCTTCATCGTTGATACCCTGAGCTATTAAATGAACCATTTTATCCTCGAAAAGTTCTAGTTTTAGTTCATTAATCTTGCCTAATTTTGCAAAGCAGTATGCTTGAAGATCTTGACCAGGTACGTTTTAATAACCAACCGCGTCTTCTATTAACTTTCGGAAAGTTTCTCCCTCGGGTAACTGTTTGACTATCGCTATGGAAAAGACCTCCCAAGTTAACAATGAATTTTGCGATCCGCCATGCCTTCGCATTTCCCTTCAACTTTAAGATAGCCAGATATAACTTTGTTTTATTATCCCAGACATACATTTCCACGCACATATCAACCTTTTACACACAATAACCGTTGTACACCCAATCACTCGTTGAGCTATTGAACAAAGGACTTGGTACACTATGAGACCTCTGAAGACTTCCATCTTCCTCGTCGTGACCTGTCCAGCTCGTCTGGTACCTGAAACGGTCCTTTCTGTCTCCGCGGTGGCGGCGATAATTCCGTTTGCGATGTGCACTTCAACTTCGCGAACGTCTCTCTTCTCTTCCTGCACGCGGTTATTTACTTCGACTTCGAGTACGTCTTTCTCCTATGCGTTTGTGAGAAGAGTTGTGTTCATGTGGTGCCATTATCACAGCACTCTGTCACTGTAACTTATTACTGCATATTCACACTTGAGGCCACAAGGTTTTTCACTATTATTTTAGGGCTTTTTGCACACTGTTTCACAGTTTTCAGTTGCTTTTTTCGCATTGTTTCACAGTTTTACAGTTGTTTTTAGTTCGAACTGTTTCTTTTTTAAAATAGAAATTTTTCACAGCACGCGCAAATAAACGCACTTCTGATCTGTAAGGATAAATAAATCCAGATATTTTTAAATAAAATATTATGTTTCAAATATTAAGAGTTCTACAATAATTGAAAATGTGCCCGACAGAATAATTTTTAAAAGCGTAAATGACTGCTTAAGGCGACAACAAGTCTTTCTCATCTCAAATTAGCCTTAAAGTGGTCCATAATAATTTCAACTTCATTACGAAAATTTATCATGTTAATAATTCGTTTTATGGGTAGATGATGGAAAAGTGATATCCCAAACTTTAAAATTTAAATATTTGTTGAAAGTTCAAGCATATATTGTTAAAGATTTAACATTTTTGAAAAAATTCGGTTGTTTCTAGGAAGTCGCAAATCTTCCAGAAGTGAGAGCTGTGACAAGATAAATATATAGAATAACTTTGGAAAAATTTTAGAGTGGATTATGGTGTCTCATGAAAACCTATTTTTTCAATTATATAATTTCCATTGCGCAATATTAGGAAACGATTCACACGGCCCTAAGTGGTTAGGCTTAGAGGCCCTGGGAATAGCACCAAGGTCATCTACAGCGCAAGTCCTAAAACTCTTTAGAAAATGCAAAAATATTTTTGAAGATTTCAGAAACGTCGAAAGGTTTCGAGAAAATTTTTAATTCGCGTTTTAAAATGTAGGCAAAAAAATTACCTTTTTATACAGAGGACTGTTATTAAATTATTAAAAATATATATTGATAAAATATCAATATGCGTTTTCTTACAACCAGATTTTTCTTTAAAAAAAAACTTTTTTTCTCTGAAAACCCGTTCAATTGAATTAAAAGCAATTAAGATGTCTGTATAAAATATAGAATTATTATAGTGTACGGTCAGTTTCATGCAAATTTGGTTGTATTTCGAAAATCTCAGATTGTTTTGTCTTCCGTCATGTGAAAATTATGTCGATAATTTTTGTTTGAATCTAATGTTTAGTAGTTATAGGTCACGCCTCCTTTTTCATTGTGCTTTTAGAGCCCTTTTAGCCAACAAATAATTTTTTTCTGTTTTTAAGCTGCTAATACAAATATATGTGAATATAACTTGTTTATAAAAATTAACTTCAACCCGAAACTAATTATTAATGTTTGTTGAGTGTAATTGCAGTTACTTGGATGCATATTGATTTCAAAATAAATAATTTATAGATGTTCTTTTATATTTATATTTAAGAATTAAAAAATAAAAGAAGCATAATCTGTTAATAAATATATTTCTAACACGTTATTTCAAATTGTGAATGTATATTGAGTTAACAGAAAATTGAGATATTGTACATATTATTTCACACATAGAAAAATTTATTTAAAAAAATGGCCAAGCTTTTAGGAATAGAATGCTAAGTGTCTCTGAAATTTTTTTTCATCTTCCGAGACTTGAAAATTCCGTTTATGATTTTTTCTGCCTTATTGGGATTTGTACGGTCAGTTTTATCCAAAATATGTTATATTTTGATGTTGAACTACGCACACTAATAAATTATATTCCATATTGATTAATTTTACTGCTATTCGTTTTTAATTCAAATTAATTTTGTGATCGAACTGATGCATGCGTCAGTATAACTCTGCCGTCATAATGAGAATATTCTTTCCTGATAATACAGTTTGTTTTTCGGTTGGCATAGGCCCCATAACATTACGAAGTTTTTTCATTTGAATTGGCTTAGCGCTAGGAAAAGTGTATCTTCGAATTTCAAATCGCCGACTGGGATTCTTGTAGGGAATGAGTCGGATAATTCTAAGATCTTCAAATTTGAGTCCAAATATGCGTGCAGAAGAATTCCTGGGGGAAGGAAACCTGGACCTGTAATGAAGGAGTGGTCTAGCATGAGAAGAACTGGCATGAGAAGGAGATGTGGCAGGAGAAGTCCTGGAGCAAGAAGCGTCAGGAATATCTTCACCATCAGGTAAGCAATCCAACGGCAATTTCACCTCTGCAACAATGAAACAGCGGACTTGAATTTTTTCACATTTGTATCTTTTGGAGAAAGAATTACCTAACCTCATTTTTCGACTTGATAAAATTAACCCTATTTTTTGGAGTTTATCGAATTTTAATTTGTAATTTCATAGAAGGCCGCCTATAAAGGAATCATTTCGATAACAAAATATGCCAGCATGTACAACTAAAATTAGACATATTTTTAGAAGGCGTTCCTTAGCCTTAAGGTTTTGTATTCCGAAATCAAAATGTGTTCAGTGGAAAACGTTTATTCAAACTGCAGGGCTTCAGAATTCAAGACGTATAGCCCACCTATCTAGGAATAGCTACTCGACCAGAATTCTAAACGAATAGCCCAATTGGCCCAGAACGGCAATTTGTCCAGAATCTATTCGTCCGGACTTGAATTTTTTAATACAGCCATTTTTAACATCAAGGAACCTTCTTTTTCAGCAAAATATTTTTTCTACCTAAACTAAATTTTGCTATTTTATCAAAGGATTAGGAATAATAATTTGTAAGTATATACGCAAATTGGCATACAAGCAAAAGCAAAAAACACACTTAAAACGGTAGAACGACAATTGTAAATTTTCCGCCGTTTTCGAGAAACTTGAGTTTGAAATAGCAATTGGCCACAGAAGAGTGATTGGTTACATCTCGAACCCCTTTTCCAGTTACCCTGTAAAAAAATAAGTTTTAGCGAATGGTCAAAAAAGAGTGATTAGTTCAATCTCGGACCTTTTCTTCCAGGTCTCCCTAAAAAAATACGTTTTAGCGACTGGTCAGAGAATAGTTATTAGTCACATCTCAAACAACTTTTCCAGCTTCTTCTTGAAAGAAATACGTCATAGCAATTGGTCACGGAAGAGTGATTGAGCACATCTTGAACGAATTTTCCAGCTCATCCTTAAAAAAATACATTTTAGCGACTGGTCACAGAAGAGTGGTTGGTATAATCTCGAACCCCTTTTCCAGTTCGCCCTGTAAAAAAAAAAGTTTTAGCGAATGGTCAAAAGAGAGTGATTAGTCAAATCTTGAACTTCTCATCCAGCTCCCCTTTAAAAAAATACGTTTTAGCGACTGGTCACAGAATAGTGATTGGTCACATCTCGAACCCTTTTTCCTTATTTTATCGAAAAATTAGAAATATTAATTTGTGAATATATACACAAATTATATAATTGTTTATTTTGTTTAAGCCATTCAATTAAATAATAAAATTATCATTTTTGTCCCAGCTGTAAAAAAATATTAAGTTTTGTTCCCGACAATTGTTATTATTGTTTGCCCTCAGCGTACAGACAGCTTGCCAGTTGGCGTCGCGGCATTAAATACCTATGTGATACCGATAAAAGTTGAAAACCTTCCGTAACTTTGCTTCGGAGCCTTCGGAGTTACTGAAAATAAACTTAACCTTAGCTGTCTGAAGATTTTACTCGATTTCATAAAATGGTTTGACACGATGTTTTGTGTATAAGTAAGTATTTTTTCGCTGAGAATTTCTGGACGAATAGCCATCCGATATGTGTGGGCTGATCGTCAAGAATTCTGGACAAATAGCCGTTTCGAGACAGGTGGTCCATTCGTCCAGAATTCTATACGTCTAGACACAGCCCCGAAGGGCTGCAGTGCTCGAGTACTTAGTCAACGATAATGCGCAATATTATAAATTCCAATGGGAAACTGTTTAGGTGGAACTGACCGTTTACATTTTGATTCCCCCGAATTCAGTCCAAAGCTGTTTTAAGGCAACCCCTGCCACTGGACTGTAATTTGATGCCCGAGAAGCCGTTGATAAAATTTATAAGATTTCTGAATTAATAGAATTATATAGAGATGCCCTACATTTCGAAAACTATAATTTTATACAAGTCTCTTACTGCTAAGATTTGATAAAATTTGATTGAAAATATATTGATCGAAAAATATAGGATTTCTGCGTGAGTAGAATTTCATAGAAAGGTCTATAAAACATGCTAATATGTCAAATGCAATTGAAGGTATGTAGGGACTGGTTGAAGAGAATATTAGAAGTTCTAAATTGTCAACGAAAACGATTTATTGCTTAAATTTGTAGCTATCTGTTTCTATTTGAACTATTCTTACCTTGATTAGGCGCATCTTCGTTACTCCTCCTAAAACTGTCTAGTAGTTCCAATGTTTTAGGCGGCATACCGGATGAAATTTCTGCGAAAAGACAAAAAATATGTTTAATAAATCTTTGGAGTGCACACGCGAAATTCTTGAGATAAAATTCTACCCGTGTAGGAATCCAATCGGGATCCGGCCGGGTCCAAGCCGGATAGCCCCGCTTTAAGCCGGGCGTTGATCGGTGAATCCGGCCGGGATCCGGCTAAAACGTCACGGTAAACTCTTCGGGTACCGGCTTCAATACTGGCCGGGATCCGTTCGGGTAATTCGGCCAAAAAGCGGTTAAGAAATCTTGCTTCAGGCGAGAAATTGTTAACTTGTTTTGCCTTTTAAGGATCATCGTAAGATTACGGTAAACTTTAAAAGTCAAGACAAGTGAAACCATTCTAGCAAGAAAATTGGAGTAGAATTTTATTCCCTGATGATAGAATCTCATAGCAATTTGGAAGCCCCGTGATGATTTAGGGTTAGGAAGGAAGAAAGTTAAGACTGTATACACAAGACTATATTTTAATTTAAAATAATAATTGTTCACGCTCTAAGCGGGGGTTTCAAACTTATTACTAAAATAAGGGTAATTTTAACTACGAGTCTCGATTTTATTCGCGAATTTCGAAGAGCCGACGCGACGTGAGTGCAATGAGCATCCTCGTTCTAGGTGCGAAACTGAAAATTACGGAGTGTCTATGCAGACGACAGACACAGCAGGCGCTATATATGGCGGTAAATGTGAAATTGTACAGGCTAAAGATTGTCATTTCTTTTTTTTAACTTTGATTCTCCCGATCGAGTATTGTAATAGAGAACTTACATATTTTTACGAAAAATAGTTTTAAGTTATATTTAGTTGTTATTTAGTTCTGAGTTTCTCCGGTAGTTGCGCTACGACTTTATGTTTGTGAACGCGCCTTCAAGCGATCACCATCGGAGACTGGAGGCCTTGGCGCTTTGTGTGACTCTGGCACTTTCGGTCAGGCTGGGTCGACTCCCATGGGCGCTTGTGATCACATATACTTTTGTAGTTATCCACCTCCTTATAGATGGCTCTACTGTAGGATCATAATTGGGGGTAATAGTTTCTTAATATCTCTTGGCGCCGCCATTCTAGTGTTCGTTGAGGTTATGATTTCGACAACAAACTTCAAATTTTCGCAAGTTCAAAAAAGTTGTGTCTCGCCGTATGAAGTAAAATGAGGACATTGAAAAATAAACAAAGTTAAAGTAAATTGAAATGTTTGTGCTGCGCCAGGATATCACTGATTTCACTTCTCTATTATAATACGAATAAATAAAATGTTGAAAAAAGGTTACATTTCATGTGTTATGTAATTCTTCATTTATTGGAGAATTATTGCAAATTTGTACCAATTTATGCCGAAAAATGGTACAGGAAACAGTGTTTACACATTTTTCACAAACGGCAATACGTGCCACGCATTCTATCTACTCTGATTATTGGATTATTTGACTATCAGATCATCATTATTTTTTGGATTTTGATTGACAAATAACCATAAATTACAAATTATTACCAAATTTGGAATCGAGTGATAGAGCGACGAGGATCGATAAGGCAACCTCCTTCGTGTACTTCGGCGAGCGACGCGAAGGCTTGGCTGGCGCCATTTATATTTACCATGCGACAGGTGGCCAATAAACAACTATCCCAAAGATTACATAAATTAATTTCCATGCTTTCTTAACAAAACGTGTCTTTTAAGTACAATGTTGCTGACATTTTTTTGTCAAAACTTTAATCTTTGGGTCAAAGTTTCATTATTTAAGTTAAGAATTCGTATCTTTTTGTAAAAAATTAAGATATTCTTTTGAAAACTCGTTTTTTATGCTAGAAAATTTATTTCACGATAAAAGATTAACCTTTTTCGATTGAAAATTAAGTTTGAAACTCTTACCTGCACAATTCCAGACGCAATGTTTTTTAACATTAATAAAAAATTTATAACTTAATAAATAATACATTTACAGCCAGAGGAAAATCACTTTTGGCCTAACAGATACAGATTATCTTACGTAAGATTTTTCAATCCCATCCACCCCCTAATTGGATTACGTAATTTCTCGTTGAACGCTTAAAAATGTACCATATGGTACGAATTCCGCATCAATAAGGACACTTTTTAATTTCAACTTTTTTCACACCCATGGATCCACGCACAATTTGGATATTCCCGAAAAAATCAGGTTAAGCTCCTACTCATTTCGGACAAATTCAAATACAGGTTAAAAGAAAATGGCAATTAGTATAGAGTATAGATTAAATCGTAGCCATTGTCATTTGTATAT
>NC_046664.1:78571841-78595534 GCF_010883055.1 Belonocnema kinseyi | reverse complement strand
CAATAAAATTCACAAGAAGCGGCATGGATATAACGAGGGGTAAATTAATCCACATATTTTGCAACCAGAAGAAAAATTAATTATTGTATTAATGAAGGATATTATTCTCTAAGTTACTAATGAAAATTCTGGTTCTTCATCAAAAGATATCATTATAATGTAGTGGTTATCTGTTAAAACATAAGCGTCAAGGACGCCATTCACAGACATTCACATTTCGTTAGTCAGTTTCAGAGAAAAATATTTGTTTACTGAATTTGTTAAAACTGATACCACAAGTTTATAAGGCATTCCATTTCAAATTTAGAACCAAATTTTCCATTTCACACTTCGCAAATCGACCGTTTTTCGAATAAAAGTTTCACATTTTAGGATCAAATGTGTAATACGGTCCACTTCAAAAGAGCAAATTTAAACCGTCAAAATGTAATGTGTAGAGTAATTGTTACGAAACAATCTCTTAAACATTTTGAAATATTTCTAAAAAGCCCTTTCCGATTTGAATAAAATTTCTGTAGTTTGTTATTATAGTATGCGGAATATTGTCCTAAAATTAAAAAGTGGGCAGTTTCCTAACCGCTGTTCGAATCCATTTCTTGAAAATTTCCACTTTGCAAAAACGAACAAAACAAATCTTCGTCATATATCTAAAGTACTTATCGAAAAATTTGATTTTCTCGAGTCCGGAGATCTTATGTGTGTTTCATGCAAAAAACAATCAAGTTAAATGGATGTCAGTGAATTACGTGAGTGACTTCGAATATTTTACCTTTTTCTTTGATTATTGCCCCAAATAATAATCAAATATCTGCATTTTTCAAAAACTGACCTTAATTATATTCTAAACATTTTCCATTCCCATTCATTAATTCATATAGATGTAATTTTTGTATTCCATTTCAATTTATATTTTCTCGTCAATTCAACAGAATAAGCCGCGGAAAATAAAACAAGATTTGATAACGATAATCCACAAAATAGAGACGAAGAAATTGTAGATCATTTGAATTGTAATTATGATGATTTATACTCGCCGTCATGCTCTAATTCAGGAGTGAGTTTATTTTAAAAAAGCATTTTTCAGTTTAACATCTGGTAAATTGCTTTGACAGTTAATTGATAATTTCATTATCTACATTCGTATAGGATGAGAATAATGTGAGCTCTCGTACAATTTCTGAATTCAAAGAAAAATTTCATGATTCGAACACTAACAAGCAGGAGAAGGTTCAAATCCTAACGTTTCTTCCGTCCAACTCAAGTGTTAATAAGACTGCAAAAAACATGTAAGGATCAACAATCGAGTTATCATAGATTTCTTGAAAGCAATCTTAAAAGAAATCTTAAAAGCAGTCTGGACGATGAAATAGAGTATACAAAAATCTGCGTACATCTAAAAAAGCAAAATTCTTTTAGCCCTATTAGTTTGGGAATTGCAAAGTTTCAACATTTCCATTAATCCAAAGTGCACTCTTCCTGCATAGGGGCACCTGAGCGCAGGCCAGTTACACCAGCCCCCCTACTTTTATTCTTCGGGTTTTTTATAGCCCACTGAATTTCGCCACTCTAGCCCCCCCCCCCTATTTAAAAAATCAAAATTTTGAATCACATGATCTTGGAGATCTTCATACGCGCCATAAAGAAAAAAGTTTGCGCCACGATAATAACCGAGTTATCAGTGATAAAAATTAGAGGGGGGGGGGGCTGGTGTAATTTTTCTAAAATA
The DNA here is from genome assembly GCF_010883055.1 of Belonocnema kinseyi. NCBI lineage: Eukaryota > Metazoa > Arthropoda > Insecta > Hymenoptera > Cynipidae > Belonocnema > Belonocnema kinseyi. The sequence goes on along the minus strand of NC_046664.1, from coordinate 78,593,808 downwards.
ATCATATTTCTTCAAACTTATCATACCTATCTTTCAAAACTTTAAATGCGCTCCAATGCGCCACCACTGTAAATTTTGCGCTAGCTAATTAACAAAGATATAGTTTGGTGGGGGCCAGTGTAACGCAGATGTTACATCCTCAACGTGAAGTGAAATATAAAGTTGCGGACGAGAGTAATTGGAAATTATAGGGGAAAGAGCAACTAAATCTATTTCAATAAATTGTATTGACTTAGCGAGTGCATCAGTTAAAGATGGGAATTGTGATATTTGCATTAAATGTGCAATTTATAAATATAAAAAAATTCAATCATATTTTAATAATACACAGAAAAAACTGAAGTTTCCATTAGAACCCGTTTCTGGTTCCTTAGGAGCTGCAACAAAAATGAACCCTACTTGCTGAAAAGGAACCCAAAACGATAAATGAGCTCTAAATAATACCAAATTTGGGGTTCGAAACGATCTCAAATGTAATTGAGCCTATTTCTAAAGAACCTATTTTTTACTTTGCCCACTTCAATATTATGATTAATTAATAACACAATATTTACCCTAAATCACATACGTAATCGAACTCTAGTAGACATAAATTAATGAATATAATTAAATAAAAAAATAATAACGTAATTAAAATAGATATAATGACTTGATAAATATCGTTTGCAGGTTATGTAGCAAAATTGTAAATATAAAGGCTTATTCACGTCAGTGCTCACAATCTTGACAACTTTTTGGACTGCGCGCGCGTCACGCCGGCAACACAATTGGTTACTGTAGGCGCGCTGATTTTGAATAGTGTCGATATTCAAATGTGATATTTATAATAAATAATGATTATAAAATGCATTAACAGTAATTTATTAATCCTAAAATAAGATTTTGAAGGAATATATAAAAATTTAATTCGATTTTAAATAAAAAGAGGTTATGAATTCCGAATTCAGAGAAAGAAATCATTTTTTACCAGAATAATTAATCTTGTTTCTGTCGAGTTTCTAATTTTTATTGTTTTCATTCACAACGATTTGACCCAAAATAACATCAATAAAGTTACTAAAAATTAATTAAAAATTTTGTTTTTTTCTAAATTCAAAATAAAAAAGGTTTTTTGTAATAAAATCAAAATATTTTTTCACCTGTCACTCAAAAATTCTGTTTTAGGATTAATAAATCACTTTTGAAGCATTTCCTAATCATTATTTATTATAAATATAACATTTGAATATTTATATAATTTAAAATGCGCGCGCTTTTAAGTAACAAATCGTGTTGCTGGCGCAAAGCAAGTGCAGTTCCAAAAGTTCCAAAAATTGGGAGCACTGATTCATATGCAAGAAAATTGTTCAAACATCGAGTTCGTTTCTAGGTCCTCAACCAATCAAATTTTCCATAAATCAATAAAGCAGCTAGAAATGAATCCTATGAAAAATATTAATTCCACGATTAATTCACAGGCAAGAATGAATGTTTCTGAAGCCTCTCTACTTTTATTTAATTTGAAACAACTAAAGGTAATTGTAATATTTAAAAATATTAATAACGGCTAATTGGCTGAGCTGATCTTAATAGTACTTGGTAAAGACTATGCTTCTAAAAGATTCACTTCATAATAATTAATTATGAAAGTTTATTGATTGTACATCAAAGATTTTTTTCAATAAAATTATGTGGCGCAGCGAAAAGAAATGTCACATGTGGCATAAAATATGATTCAGTTGCTATTTCATAATGTGAAAAAACTTTTCACGTTAAAGTGATTCAAGTTGGTCTTGCTGTTTTGAAAAATCAACCATGGCTTTGTGCTACTCTAGACGGATTCGTTTTAGAAAACGGTGTGATTACCAAGGTATCAGAAATCAAATGCCCTATCAGCTGTGAAAAGAGCCAATATTTGATAAGACTACAAATAAGTTTCACGTTTCATATTTTTAAAAAATAAACAATGTAGATCAACTTAATCTTGCACATCAATATTACACACAGTGCCTAATTCTTATGTATGTGACAGGTTTATCATTTTGCAACTTTTATGTTTGGTCACCATGTGGAAGTTTCTCCACTACTGTTAAGAGAAATGAGAAATTTCTGGAAAATATCATTCCTATTTTGGAAACTTTGTATTTTAAATATTTCTTAAAAGAACTCTACCAAAGAAATAAGTAGACTTTTTAATTTCAAGTTTTTTAAAGAAGTTTGTGCATATGAATATATCTATTTCTGTAGTTTAGGATTACACAAGAATGCAATTAAACTTTGTAATATTATGTATTGCTTCAATTGAGAAAAATAATTTATGAATAGTTGTTTGCTTTAAAAAATAAAATCCAACCTTTATTCTCAATTTGATTTCAAGTAACCTATTTACATAATAAACCACAGTAACTTTTATAAACGAAAAGGACGAGCTGAATTAATCGAGTTAAATTTCTTCAAATTCATGTTCCAAATCAGAATTTTTTATTTTGAAAGTTTTTAAAAGTTTTTTGTTGAAAACTAGAATTTGTTTGAATTAAAGAATCATATTTTTTTGCAAATTAAGCTTTGCTAGAATTTGAAACTTTCCAGGCAATTTGAAAAAAAAATCTAAAAGAATTATAATTCTGAGATAGAACTGCGAATTTCCGGAAAGAATTATAATTGCTTAACAAAATCCTCTGTTTCAAATCTAAAAAGGAAATTATTATGACCAAAAATTATTCGATGATCGAACTCAGAAATACAATTTTTTTCCAAAATTCCCTGTTCCAAATCTTTCAAACTGAACCTCTTGACATTTTTAAAAATCATTTAAAGCCATTTGAATCTTTTGAAATTTTTTAGATTGGCAGGGAATATAAAAACCTCTGCGAAAATGGTAGGGTCATAACTTGGCCATTAGGACGAAAAAAATTGAATTAGTTTTAAAGGTGTGCATTTTTTATCTAGCCGGCCTCGGATTCACTACACTATTCACAGTATTTTCTTAATATTAAAAAAAATTACACTAAATACACTATTTTCTTACGATTGACCGCCAATGCCACTATTTCTTCACATTCCTTTTTCAACATTTTTTGAACTTCTTTCCTGATTAGCTAAAAGAATATATCTGCCAACTCAACATATTTGTAACAAAAAAAAGACTACAAATATCTAATTAAAATTTTGAGTTTTCAATAAAAAAAATTAGTTGTAAGAATATAATTCAACTTTCAGCCAAGAAGTTAATTTTTCGACCGAAGAAGCTGAATTTTTAATGAAAAATGTAATTCATTATATTTTAACAATAAACAAAAATTAATTTAAAATAAATAACACTTGGATTTAAAAAAATGTTGACAAACTACATGAATCCTCAGCCAAAACAGACTAATTCTGAACAAAACTATTTCAACTTTCAATAAAAAATTAAATAGTTAAATATTCTTTTAAATAAATTAATTTCCAGGCCAAAAAACTTTTTTTCTACAACAATTTTTTTTGCACCAAGAAGTTAAATTTTCTACCAAATTGTAAAGTTTTTAAGCCAGAAAGATGGATTTTGTGAAAAACAGTTGAATTTTCGACCCGGGAATATGAAGTTTCGACAAAAAAGTTCATTTTCAACCGAATAATTGAATTTTTACCTCGAAAGGCGAATTATTAAGAAAACAGTTGAATTTGCAACTCATAAAGTAAAAAGAATTTTCTGCTAAAATGATAAAACGTCAACCAAAAAAATTAACTTTCAAGAAAGAACTTAAACTTTTAAGCCGGAAGCTAACGATCAAGTTCAGAACCTTCAATAACAGGAAATGCTTAACGTCTTAATAAGACTAGATGGAAAATAATATTTTTTTAAATTAAAATTATTTCTTGAATAAAAGATTCTACTCCATCTTCACTCTATTGGGAATCGAACCACAAAACTTCTGATTTCCGAAACTGGCGTTATGTTCATGAATTATGAGTTCTTATTCTGATCCGTCTAATAGCTTAATTGAAAAAGCGACTGACCGGAAATCAGAAGTTTTGTGGTTCGATTCCTAATGGAGTGAAGATGGAGTAGGATGTCTTTTTCAAGAAATAATTTTAATTTAAAAAAATATTATTTTCCATCTAGTCTTATTAAGACGTTAAGCATTTTCTGTTATTGAAGGATCTTAACTTGATCGATATTGTGTAGATTTTCTGCCTTCATGGTTTGGAGGGTTGATCTGCTGTCGGTAAGGTACAATCTCTGATGATATAGCAGATAAATTAAAAAAATTCTAAAAGAAAAAAATGTAAATCAAACAGTTGCATTTTTAAAAAAATCATTCAATGTCTAATAAAATAATAAAATTATCAACCAAAAAAGATGAATTCTTAACAAAATAAATAAATAAATATTAGAACAATTACCAAAACATGCTTTTGATCTAAATAAAATTTCTATGACTACTGCTTACTTTTTCCTGTTTACTAAAATAATCCATTTCTCTCGACGTTGGCTTTCATACACAGCAGTTGAAAACGTAGAAAAATGTGTTCCAGGAGGTTAATTTCTAAACAAGTAGAAACCATTCACTACGCAGCAGTTTACATTTCCTTCTCGCTCATTATTGTCGACTTTCCCTGCCATTATTTTGTCATTTACTAAATTCTAAAAATTTGTTTGTACTTAAATTTGAGATCATTGAAGTTGTTCATAATATAGATAAAATGTGATAATACAGTACAAAAACACAATTGTAATTAACGTGATAATATTAAATTTGGTTTAAGATCACAGCTGATCGCGTGAACATTAAACACTCATCTAACGAGAATTAGAGCATACCACCGCCCGGGGCGCTGCGGTACTTCCGCTTCGGTTAGCACTGTGGCGCAAACTTTTTTCTTTATAGCGCATATGAGCGCATTTTGAATCCCCATAGTAAACTCCCTTCATCAATGCAGATTGCAAACTTTCTATTTTGTTGGTTATCACTTTGTAAAATTTGGTTCCCCTATATCTTGGACAATTTTAAAAATAAAAAAAATGTGGCTCATATGAGCGCATTTTAAGACAAATAAATCCATGTCCTTAACTTTATATTGCACAGAACTTTCAAGGATTGAACAACTCCGTTACACTGCCCCGCACCCTCTAAAATTTGATATCTTTGTTAATTAGCTAGCGCCAAATTTTTTAGTGATCGCGCATTTGAATGCATTTAAAGTTATGGAAGATAGCTATGATGAATTTAAAAAAAATTTTATCAGTTTAGAAAAATGACACAAGCCCACCCTCCCCAATTTTAATCGCTGATAACTCGATTATCTTAAAAATTATTTGATTTACATTCGGATTTTTCAAATGGGGGGGGGGGCGATACCCTATACATAACACCTGCTATAACTCCTACAGTATTGTGGCGCCAAATTTTTTATCAATGGTGCATTTTTGTCCCAGAATTTTGACTTTCAACTTTCTCTGACGGTAATCATGCAATCTGTTTTACCCACAGACACCTAGAACTTCGAAGATGTCTACTCGCTGCGCTAGTGCTGCTTTGACACAGCTCATACCAAACTGATACGTATGTCAGACCAAATATGTTTATTTGCATTTCAAGTGCAAACATTAGTTTTTTCATTATTGGTGCATAATGTTCGTGAGCGATTTTTGTTGTTTTTTCCCACTTTGATAAATATAAACCTCATAACTAGCCCATTGAGAACATTGCAAATTGCTTGCAGAGTTTAAAGACAGCACGGTCGGTATTTCTCCAAAATATAAATTTAAAAAAAACTTTCTTGACTATTCTAATTATTCAGGACCAGAGACAAATTTTTGAATGCCTTTTATTGATTGTGCCAAATTTTTAACACGATATCTCATTCCGTGTGGACAAAAGTTGGGGGAAAAAACTTACACTGGCATTTAAAAAAAAAAAATTCTGAAAATTTTCACCGGAACAAAGCAGAAACATGGACTTTATTACCTCCTCTTTCATTTCCTAAACTTTCAGAGCGATACCTCATTTCGTTTAGACGTAAGTTGGGAAAGAAAAATCGAAGACCAGGTTTGGTCACGTGACCATATCGTCACATGGCCTTAAGATCTCTTCTTTCCGATGGTGGGCAAGAAAATATGATAAAATGTAGTTGATTATGAATAAATATCGTTTAAACAAAAAAAAAACAAGATTTTTTTTATCAAGCCAAGTTTTCCGAATGGTTTCCAGTGTGCACTCTAATTGGAATCTCAATAACCGGTAGAATAAATGCCCAAGCTTTCAGAATAAATAGTTCCGAGAGAAATTTTTTATTTTAGTGTGTTTAAAATGGCTCGTTAATAACAAAATGTTTGCGAAGACATTCATGCATTTTTTCCTCAAAAAGTATGATCTTTTCGAGAAAGTGCAACTTGTACGTAGGATTAAAAAAAAAAGCTATGCAATATAAAAAAATCCCGCGTACGTCGCTGTAGAAAACAATTTTAAATACAAATTTAAAATTTCAGATAGATCGGTTATAAAAATGAAACTTTCGTAGACTTCTCGTGAAAATTAAAAAAGATTGTTAAAGATTTCAAATATATGTCGAAAAAGCTTCTAGATATTTTTTTTTGCATTTGGAAAATGCATACAACAAAAATGACTTATGCTTACAAATTCATTGCATTTTTTATGAACAATAAGTTAATGAAAACAGTTATGTCGTGTTTAGTAGCGATAGGCAACTTGACCTCCTTTAAATGTTTACATTTCATGAATTGAAAGTGTTTTTTTCGGTAAAGTAATTACAGATTGAAGAAAAGTTGTTATTTTATAATTTTGTTACGAACCTTTTAGTAGAGTAATTGAATTTTTAACCAAAGAGACTAATTTTTAACAATATATGAATTTTGAACTGAAGAGGACAATTTTGCAATCAAATAGTTGAATTTCGAACTAAGGAAGATCAATTTTCAACTACAAATGGAATAGTAAAATTTTCAGTTAAAAAAATTAATTTTCAACAGAACTGATGAATTTTTAACTAGAATTCTGACTATCCAACTGGAATAGATTAACTTTATGCCAAAAAGACGAATTTTCAACTATAAAACGGAAATTTTGAATTAAACATTGTAGTTACATTTTCAGTTCATAAAATTAATATTTAACCAAAGATCTAAATTTCCAATCATCATAGCGGAATATACAATTGAAATTGTTACATCTGTAGTTAAAAAATATTAATAGCACAAAAAAACTCATTTGAAAAAAATAGTTACTTTTTCAAACAAAGCGATGAATTTTCATCACAAATTATGACTCTTCAAACTATAATAGCTTAATTTCAAGCCAAAAAGATTAATTTTCTGCCAAAATAGTGAATCCTTAATTAAAATATTCAAATTTTCAATAAAAAATTTAAATTTTTAACCAAAAATGTTAATTTCCATCAAAAAAGAACTAATAAAAAAGAAGGAAATTTGCAAACAAAAATTGAAGAGAGAAATTTCCTGTTAAACCAAAGAGCTGAATTTTTATTTGCAATGATGTATATTTGCATGAGTATAGATATGGATGAAAGGATCAATATAAATGGGCTGTCCTGGATGTTTTGAGAAAGATCCCTATAAACAGGCTCTCCTGGTATGCATGATGGTATGATAGAAGGATGAAAGAGCCTACCTAACACGGGCTTCCTGGATACCTGGGCCGAGGTCTCTCCCAGACCGATCTCCAATTTCTAGAGTCGGCACGGGAATGAGCTACGGCCCACACAGCGAACAAGAAACAGCCCTATGGATGACCTCCCCGAGTTATTAGTCTTACCCTTGCATGCGGGGCTCTACAGGGGCGGACCTTTTATTTCTCTAGCTATTCGTGGGAAGTAGAATGGATCACGCAAACATTCAAAAAGAAGAAGGAGAAAGGGAGCTGTCGGATGAGGGAAAGGGGATGGGTCTTCACGTATCTAGTATAACCCTTTCACCCCGACCTATCTCTCCGGCAAGCGTTACTCAGACGGCGGCTGTATCCCTTGCTCTTGCGGGAGCTGAGGGTGTGATGGCTCCTCTGAGTGAGGCTCTGGAAACGGGAGTGGCCACTCAGTCCCCCGAAGAGAAGAAACGTATCAGCGGTTCCCTGAAAAGGAGACTGAGGCGGCAAGCGCAGCGGGCTAGTAGAGCAGCTGCAGTACCTGGTATATCGACTACCACAACTCCGATAACCAGTACTGAAGCTGAAAAGCGACGAAGGGACTCAGAGGTCACCCTACCGGGGGGAGTGGGCAACCTTTGAAGAGGCACAAGGCTGTCCAGCAGCCGACGAACAGGGAATTGTCGGGGGTTGGACTGACCCTCTGACTATGGTGGTGACGGATACGAGTTACCTGGACTCGCTGCTCACTATAGAGCAGTCAGAGACTTCAGGGAGGCTACCCGGAGGGCGCTCGATAATGTGTCCCCAGATCAATGGCCTAAATTCAAGACCCATTTCTACAGGGGAGGGGTCTTTGTATTTGTGGCAGAGGAAACAGCGGCCAAAGCTTGGCTACACCAGTTTTTGGCCGAGACAAGACCTTGGGAAGGCACATCTCTTAAGGTGGGAGGCGTTGAGTTGCTCCAGAAGATGGTTAAGGCTATAGCGTGGTTCCCAGGTAAATTGACGGACCTGCAGGTGGTTCTCGGTTAGCTGGAGAAATTCAACCCGTCACTTAAGACAGCGTCCTGGCGGTAAGTTAGGCACGATAGGCCTCAGGAAGAAGGCGCAGCTGGAGAATTTAAACATCTACTAGTTGTGCAAATCTTCATGAACAGGTCAACTTTAAAAAGGCCAGTCATGGGCGTGAGAGGCCTGTCGGTGGGCAGTAAGATCGGGATCAGACCTAAATGACTGCTCCTGGTCTAACCATTACCCAGATTAACTTGCATCATAGTAAAGGCGCCTCTGAAGTTTTGCAGAGGGGCTTAACTGTGAGGCACACAGGTATCTCACTAATCCAGGAACCCTGGTTAGTTCGAGATATTATCGGGGGCTTAGGGGGGCTGGTTTATGTTACAGGGACCCTAAGGCGGCCAATTCAAGTGCATGCATATTGGCAAAGGGAGTCAACTTTGTCCGTATGCTTGAGCTATGTTCCAGAGTCCTGATGGTGATAGTGACGGATCTTAAAGGAATAGGAAGGATTGTCATGGAATCGGCTTATTTTCCATATGACATCGATACCAATCCACCAGTGGAGGTACGTACACTGGTGGAATACTGCAAGGTAAGGGGTCTTCCTCTTATGATGGGGTGCAATGCTAACTCTCACCATACCCTGTGGGGTAGCACGGACATCAACTCAAGAGGTAAAGACCAATGGGAATATCTAATTACTACTGATTTAGATATTCTTAATACAGGGAACACACCGACGTTTTTTAATTCGATAAGGGAGGAGGTCATTGAGATCACTCTCTGTACCGGTACTTTTGCAGATAACGTCAGGGATTGGAGAGTCTTAGATGAACCCACTTCCTTAGATCACTCAATGATAGAGTTAGTGTTGGAATCCGCTTTAGCCACCGGTACTAAAGGGCTTAGAAATTCTAGAAGAACGGATTGGGGTCAGTTTTCCACGGAACTAAATCGCACTCTCAGGGATGGCGGCCCAGTATTTTACGGAAGCCATCAAATCCATTTATGAAAGTAATTGTCGGTCGTTGAAAGTCCGAAAGGCTGAAGAAGAGTATTCATGGAACGCGAAACTCGAAGAGCTTCGCAGACAAACCAGACAGAGGTTCAGACGTTCCAGTTCTCGCAAACCGAAGGAACTGTGGACTTCATTCACATCGATGAGGGATCAGTATAGGAGTGCAATGCTCATGGTAAAGCATGAAAGCTGGACCAACTTTCGCACTGATATCGCGAAACGAGCAGAGGCGGCCAGACTGGACAAGCTGCTTTCTCGAACTCCGGATGCTATTCTCGGTACTCTAAATTTGCCCGACGGGGGATACTAAGAGTCGGACGAGGATACCTTGGCTCACCTGATCAAGGCACATTTTCCGGGCTTCACAAAGTTAGAATATTGGGGGATGGCACCTTTGAGGCAATCAAAATCGCATGTGGCCCAACTGGACCCGAAACGACGGCTAGTCAACTAAATTGTGACCCTCACCAGTGTCAGGTGGGCCCTGAAGGCCCAGTCCTCTTACAGGGAGCTGGTGAGATTATCATTGGGCCTTTGGTGAAACTTTCTAGGGCTAGTCTGACGTTGGGTTATGTTCCGGCGGCATGGAGGCGTGTGAAAGTAGTATTTATTCCAAAGGCAGGCAGGATCGGTTATTCTTCAACCAAGGAATTTCGACCCATTAGCCTCACATCTTTCCTACTAAAAACAGTGGAAAGGCTCGTGGACATATATATACGAAATAAGGTCTTGTCAAGTAGTCCTCTTCACAAGCAACAACACGCCTATAGGGCTGTTCATTCTACTGAGGCGGCCCAGCACTAATAATAGTTGATTCATGGTGTAAGACGACTGGACCATCAGTCAATCCGAGTAAGATGGATGAAGTTGTATTCACAAAAAGTACAAGTGGGGAACCACGGGTACATTGAAATTGAGGAGACAAAAACTCGAAATCAAAGATCAAGTCAAATATCTAGGAGTCATCCTGAATAAGAAGCTGTGATGGAACGAGCACGTGGAAAACAGGTACAAGAAGATAGTAGCGACTCTTTAACTGTGTAGAAGAGCCATAGGGAAAAGCTGGGGCTTGAAACTGGAGACACTTATGTGAATCTACACAGCGATCCTGCGACCCAGACTAACCTATGCGGCATTCGTCTGGTGGACCAGGTTTAAACTTTCTACTATGAAGTCCCGACTGAAAAGAATAAGGAGACTGATCCTGAGAGGTATCACTGGTGCATCGAAGTCGACACCCAAGATGGCCCTGGGGCACTAATAGGTTTGGAGCTCTTCCATCTCACCATAAAAGCCGTGGCCGCGAAGGCGACCTCGAGACTAAATATGGTAAACGATAGAAGTATCTCGACAGTTATGCGGATACCAATCGACTTTACGAAGAGGCCAAAACTGAGCATACTCAGGGACAAAATGTCTACTTGTCACTACCTCTCCGACAAGAAATAACGGGTTAGTCTACCCACAAAAGAGGAATGGGCTAACGGAGAGGCACACCTGCCCAGTGATGGAGACAACAGGTTTACAGATGGCTCCAGGAACAAATAGAACGCTGGAGCAGGTGTATACTGTAGATAGAACAGAATGGAAGGACGGCAATGTAGTACGGCGGAAAAAAAACATTCGCATCTGCTCAGATAGCAGGGCTGCTATCATGGCTCTGAATATAACAACGACTACGTCGCTGCTAGTATGGGGGTGCTTTGAGGCACTGAATAAGCTAGCGACAGAAAACCGAGTCACTCTGCTCCGAATCCCTAGACACAGTGGCATTAGGGGCAATGAAATATCGGACAGGTTAGAAAAGCTAACAGCAAAGGAAAATTTTACGGGACCTGAGCCAGTTGTAGGCATTTCCAGCAGGTCGGTCACCGAAGATATTAATAGTTGGCTGACCGAGAAACATCGGAATGGGTGGCATGCGGTCTCTGACTGCAGACAGGCTAATAAAATCTTCAACCATAAAAATTAACTTTTAACAAAAAAGTTTGACTTACAACCAAGTAATTCAATTTTTATTCCAAAAAAATTTTTGTCAACGAAATGCATAGTAGGGGATATTCGGAACTGAAAAAGACGACTTTCTAAATCTGAGTTTTTAACTAAGTTGTATTCTTCCATCAAAGAGAAAAAATTGCGAACAAACTGTCGAATTATCAAGCAAAGAAATAAATTTTCAACTAAAAGTGATCAGTTTTTAACCAAAAATAAGAGAGAAAAATTTCAGTAAAAAATGCTAATTAAAAAAAAAAGTTTTCAACGACATAGTTAAATGCAGTAATATATTTACTAGAAATAAAAGTTTTATAAAAATTGTGCGAGTGATTTTTGTTGGTTTAAAAACCGTTTACTGTACAAATGGGCACAAGCAGAGCAAACTTGAGTTGAGTTTGCTGTCTGTGAGCTCGATGACTTTTGAAAAAAATAATCTACTAGATTGCCCTTTGGTACACTCTTTTAGTTTCTTAAACTTAAGGTCAAGTTCGTTATCCAGCCATTTTGGATACAAAATCTAAAAGTGGACACATTTTGAATATTTTTGATACCACTTTTTTCTAAATTCCAAAATTCTCTGTACGGTCATTTATATTATTCGAAAAGTCGAACAAGTTATCTCAATATTTGAAAGAATGGCAAAAGAAGAAAATGTTTGATTTCCAAATGCCCTAGAAAATTATCATAACAAATTTTTGAATTTTCTTGATAAATGAAAAATTAAATTTTGACAGCATAAAAAATAATGGAAAATCCAAAACTTACATTTTTCCATGCAACATTTTCACAGTACTTCGAATATTCTTAAATATAATAATATGCAGAGATATAAAATTTTTAATGCAGAAAAATAAAATCCTTTTACCATTTTTACATTCTCATCCTAATGAGAAGGCATTTGGTTTTATGTGAAAAATGACTTCCGCAGATTCCATCAAATGTCGATGTTTTGAGACCCCCTGGGTAAATAACAACAAAATTTTATGTTGCTGTCTTTCTTTTGTCGTTGTTGTCGTTGTAAAAATGTCGTCTTTTGAAAAATAATAATATTTAACAAATAGATTTTTTTAATTATTCAAATTCTAGAATTGTCTTGTTCGGCCATTTCATAATTCGGTAAATTTCTGTCAGGAATTGTGTTCTTCTATAATTTTCTAATAGGGTCATATTATAAACTGTACTGAATTTTATTATTCAGGAATTTTGCAATTCGGGATTTTTATACTTCGGCAACTTTATAATTTTTGGAGTTTTATTTTTCGTGATTTTTCGGTTGTACGCTTACAAATTGCCAAGTTCAAACTTTAAATCAAATTTTAATACACCAATCGCATGTTTTATGGTGTTTGAGCTTTATATAATCGTCAATATTTGAATCCATAGTACTGTATTTTTGATTAAAAAACTCGAAATATTTCGAGGCCTGTTCAGAGAGGAGAGTTCAACTCATTCCACAGATGTTTCTGTTCTACTACCAGTCTCTCTACTCAGCTTCGGCGGTGGTCGGTTTCTAAAATGGATGGTAGGTATCCAGTGATGTAGATACATAGTATCTCGGAAGGTGTCTTAGGGCGACTGAATTTAAAATAAAATAAAGTAATTTGAAATTTAATTAAGTAATATATTAGCAGTAAAAGAATGCAATAGAGAATTTTAAGTCCTTTTTATTGAACTATTTAATTCCCTTATAATAAGAAATAAAAAAGGCCATTACGTTTTCCACACTATATTATTGTATTGCAATAAATTGAGATTCAATTTATAAACCTTCATAAATATTTAAGGGCAATGATTTCAACATTTTTTTTACATTAGCTTACACTTTACAAAGAAATTGACAAAATTATTTGAAATCAGGATCTTGCAACACACCTATTGAAAGTTGTGGCGCCTATACTATGAAATCATATTCCTGTCGAAAAAAGATATAATGTTTCAAGCTCAGGATATTAGTGAAGATTTCTCATTCGTTCGAGTTACATTTTGCATTTACAGCATTAAAATAAAAATATTGCATTTCACATTAGTCGCCCTAAGCCTAAAGCACCTAATTCAAAACTTATCTACGGTTTTGAATTCTGCAAGGTGCGTCACGTGGCACGCGCCACGAACAACCACGAACCCTTTCTGGCAGCCAGTGGAAGTTGGTGGTGGAGTTAAGGTCCCAAATCGCTTTTCGAGTCGTTATGACGATTCTAATGGCTGAAACATGTGGCGTTTGAGTCGAACTCCCCTCTCTGGACAGGCCTGTGCTAGAAGATTACTCTTTTTCGTTTGAAAATGAAATTTCCGAATTTTTATAAAAACAATCGAATTCGCTAAAATTCTCAACAATAATAGTAAACTGATACTGCAATTAATAACGCAAAGAGAAAAATCAAGCTTGGTCTAATCGATCCAATTTCATCTTTGCTTATCTCTAACTTTTCATTTTCTGAGTTTGGCTATTTTTGTTAGTAAAATTGTTTCTTACGTGACATTTTCCAGTCCCAACTCCCTTATAAGAAATAGTTCGATTTTAGCAAATCCCTCCTTCACCTAAAATGTTTTGCGTAATTTGTGGTTGTCCTTTTAGGAGTGTACCATATGGTATGAATTTCGTATCAATAGGGACACTTTTTTTTATTAAAAATTTTCCTAGTTAGTTGAAAGTTTATCCACTTTGACAAACCTCGATTTTTTCAAATAAAAGATCATTATTTTAGTTGATAATTCATCTTTCTCGTTGCAAAATAAACGATTTTGTTGAAAATTCTTCTTTTTTTAGTTTGAAAATAAATTTTTTAACTGAAAAGTCACTCTATTCTATTGTAAAATCAAAAATATTTTAGAAAGCGATGTTATTTTTTTTAACGTAATAATAATAAATAATTAAAATATTGAATACGATGTTAAAAATGACATACTCCAGGCGTTATTGAAAAGTTTACTAAAAGTTGTAAATTTTGAAAGAAACATTTTGGTAGGATGAAGAAAAGAATTAATTTTTGCTCCATTTTTCAAAGGAGAGAAATAGAAAGAAGGCCAGAACAGAAACACACATAGCATGGCCGTATACCAATGACAGAGGCACACATAGACATTACATAGACATAACATCAGGCACCTAATGAAATAAACAAAATAATAGACGCAATGTTTTTTATTTAAAAAATAGTAATAATTGTTGAAATATTATTTTAAATCTAAATGATTATATTTTTTAAAAATATAACATAATATTGAGTTCTTTAATATAAAAAATCAATTAAAATTTGATATTTTAAATTATTAAGTAAAAAAGAATGAATAAAATTTGAAATTAACTAATTTAACTAAGTTTTTATTATCAGATTCCACTTATAATTTAACCAAATTTTATATTTTTCTTTCAATGTATAACTATTGGAATCTTATAAATGCCATCTGTTAATTATCTGATTTTTCAAATTAATTATTTTCTTATAATTTTTAATTAAATTAAAACATTATTGTAATTTTTACTTCATCGTTAATAATTTATCAATAGTGATGATACGATTCATTTAGCATTTTAATCTTATGGTTGGAAGTATGTAATTTTTAGCATCTTACCCAATGATTTAATTATCTAGTAATTGCAAATTTATGAATATTTTTAAAAATCTGCCTGTTGAGTAAAAAAAACTTATCTTCTTGGTTGAAAACGTATGTTTTTAGTTGCAAGTTACAAATCCTTTGTTTGAACATTGTACTAATTTGTTAAAATTTCTTTTTTTCGCTCAAAATTAATTTTTTCAACCAAAAATTGAGACGAAAATTTACCTTCTTGATAGAAATTTGCTTTCTTGTAACTGAAAATTATTATTTTTCACTGCAATTTTACCGGTTTAATCTTAGGTTGAAAGGTGATTTTCCAAAGTTTAAAATTCAAGTATTTGTTGGAAGTTCATGTATTTCGTTAAGGATTTAACGTTTTTGAAAAAAATTCTGTTAGCTCTAGGAAGTCGAAAATTTTTCAGAAGTGGGACTTGCCACAAAATAAATATAAAGAATCACGTCCGAGAAACTTTGATGTGGCTAATTGTATGCCATGAAATCCTCTTTTTAAAATGTCATAAATTTTATTGCTCATATTAGGAAATGGTGTACACGGCCGTGAGTGTTTAGGTTTGGAGGACCTGGTAATAGCGCCAAGGCCAATTTCAGACAAAGTCCGCATTATATTTCTTCCAGGTTACAGTGAATTTGAAAAAAGCAATTATTTTCCAACAGTAACAAAAGTTTCTGTTTTAAATCTATAATTTATTGTTAAAAGAAAAACTGTGATACCTTATTGGTTATATTTACTGGCCTCATAAATTTCGCGCCGTGTACGCGTTTACTGTTTTAAATTTGAAGAAAAAAGTAATCTTCAATGAAAAGTATAAATTTTAAATAAAAATTGGGTTCCGAACTTTGAGTCGGTACTAACTGAAACTTTTCTATGTACTTAAACCGGGGCTCCGCTAGTTCGCAACCCACTTTAAGCCGTAGGTTCGCTCTAAAAACGGCTGGTTAGGTACTAAAGTGTAGGCTCCATGTTGGGAGGAATAGCTTCGGGGGTCAAAGTCGATTTTTCAGAAGATTTGAAAATGAGTCAGCAGCACTTACGGGAGACTCTTGCACTCGAGGCTCCTGTGGGGGACTTCTGCGCTTAAGGCACCTACGAGAGACTATTGCTAGGTGGTCGCTGGACAATTTCGAGTAACAAACACACACACACACGGAAATTACATTCACATAACACACCAGGATAGTGCTTTGAATCTGAGCATCTAACTAAGGATAAAAAAATAATCGCTCCGTCAACCCAAGTCTGACTGTATTCTATCCTGTGGCCTGCTAGCGAGGCTTTCGAACGGCATAGTGGGTGAGGATCAATTAGCCACAACAAAGGATGACAACATGTACTGTGCGATAGGTACCTCTGGTACCTGAGAGGTATATTTTAGGAATTTTGGTAACAAAGAAACCGCTGTGTGCACATGAGCTTATGAATAAAGAAAGGAGGGATAACATGGAACGTGTGAAATGGGTAGAGGGGAGATAAGAAATGAGATTTGAATGAGACATACCATCGAGAGGTAGAGAGTGGCGTGAAAAAGAGGAAGAGATGACAGAAAGGAGAGGAAAGATGAAAGAAAATTCCGGAGTCAAGGTACAAAAGCAGGTATCGAATGGTTCAGGTGCGGTAGCAACCAGAGTACCTCACAAAGATTAAAAAAGAAAGAAAAGTGAATGGTGTGATTCAATTTACAACGGGAAAGGGTGTATTGCCACTCAGGTATTAGATCAATGAAAAAGAGAATCTGAGTAGGGAAAAGCTAAAGGTCCTCTGGGTATGTATGAAATATATAAAAATAGAAATACAGTGAAACCCTTCAATAGCCCTCCATTCTATAACCCTTTAGAAAATTGACGCTCCGCCGCAGGTAGGTATAACAGGAGCTGCGCGGGGTTTGCGGTTGTCACTCAAGTGAGCACTCAGGCGTGAACAAAAAAAGTGGAGATGGCTTTAACGAGTTAGTTCACACCCGCCTTCAGCCCTAAAAGGGGCGCTATAGAAGAGTTGCACTGTATTTGCAAAAAATAAAAATAAGCCATTTCATTTTGTGCATAAGAGTTGCTGTTTTTAGTTAAGTAAGGTATTTTTATGAATACTCATCTTTTTTAGTAGAAAATTAGCTTTCGTGGTAAAAAATTCATCTTTTTGATGTATAATTAATTTATTTGGTTGAAAACTTAATTATTTTGTTAAAAATTTGCGTTTTTTTTGTTGAAAATTTAACGGTTTCATTTTTAGTTAAAAATTCATTTCTTTTGGTAAAAAATGCATGCATTTTTTAAATCATTAATGTTTGTGGTGAAAAATTTATCTTTATGTTAGAATTGCAACTATTTAGTTAAAATTAATTTTTTTTGGAAAAAAATCATCATTTTCATCGAATGTCATCCGTTTTGTCCATCTTTGGTATAGAAAATAAAAATTACCTTCTTAGTTAAAAATTCGACATTCTTGGTTGAAGATTCATAGTTGTAGTAAAAAAAAAATTTCCAAATTGAAAATTTTACTATTTATTTTTAGTTAAACATTGATCTTTTTTAGTTAAAACTTCATGTATTTTTTTAAAAAGTTTTTTTTTTTGCAAAAAAAATGTTCTTCGTTAAAAACTCACCTATTTAGTTAAAAGTAATTTTTTTACTAAAAATTCATCATTTTAGTTAGAACTTCAGCTTTTTGCTTGAATTTTCCTCTAATTACAAAGCGAACATTCAATTTTCAACATTGATATAAGTAAATATTATAAATTTTGAATATTGTAAATTTTAATTAAATCTTCTTTTATTAACATTTATCATGATTATTGAGAATTAAGATTCACTCTAATTAAACTAAACTATGAAAATTTATATTTTTTTTAAGAAAAGAAAATAATTTACTTTTTACATTATTAGACATTCATAAAAATTAATTATGCAGAAAACTATCTATTGTTACAAATACGTCGAATATTTCTAACTCTTTATATCATAAAGAATATTATTATAGAATAAATAAATATTGATAAAGTCGTACTGCTTTATTTTAAATAGTTGGATTGCATATTTTACTCGTTATATCTTTTTTGATTTTTACCTTTTCATAGTGCAACACTTATTTATTAGTTATTTCCAAAATGAATCCAAAAGATTGCGATCTTTAAAAACAATTGTAATGAATTAAACACTTTGTTTGGTTTTTTAAACAATTTTAATAAATTATTTTATTAATATCAATTGCAAATTCACGTTAATAATAGTTTGCTTTAAAAAATATTATATATGCATATTTTAGCACACATTATACTCTGTTAATCTCGCTTAAATATAAAATTTTTCTTATAATGCAACACTTGTTGTCAATGTTTTGATAATAACCTTAATACATCATTTTATTAAAATAATTGATAATTCCTCTTGACAATAATTTTCGTTTAAGCAACAGTTTAATTGCATATTTTACTATGTATGTTTCGTCCAAATTTGAAATATTTTAAATTGCGCCATTTACTTGTTAATTATTTGAAAAGTGAACAGAAAATATCTTAATTTGTAAAAACATTAATTGTGACGAATTGATTTTCCAGAAAATCTGCTCCAAATCAGAAATGTCATTTGTTGGGAAAATTCCCTTTTCCAAGTGGGAATCATGATTTTTTCATGAATTTGCTTGCGCCATTCCAAAATTAAGAAATAAAATAATTCAAATTCGCATAGTAATATAAAAAAAAACTAAGCTATTCGTGTTATCATAAATTCACTTCTAAATGTTTTTAGGGTAAAAAAATGTTAATTTGTTCTCTTTTCGTCCATAAACTTTTAAAATTTATTTTGAACCGAATGAAGAATTGCTACTAACTCTTAGATAATGTTTTTAATGAATTCTTTGTTTAAAACCAACTAAATAGATGTTTTAAATATTACGTTGCTATTAAGCATATTTTTTTAAAGATAGCTTCATATTTTTAAGATAGGTGTAAATGATTCCATGTATTTGTTACAAAAACGTTATACATCTAAGGTCAAAGTATTTGAAACATTTTTGTTAATAAATGGAAAAAAGTAATTTTTTTATAAATTGATGATGACAAATTGATGCCGAATTTTATTAAATATAATTTGACAAAAGTTAAAATCAGCTAGCAATTAAAGCACGCTTTATAGTGGTGCATTAAACGCCAATTGCAATGGGGTTGTTTCCAAAGTCAGACATCATTTTTCCAATAAATGGATCTTATAGTATATAAAATTTTTATTATAAAAACGCCCATAACATATTTTTTACGTATTGTTTAATATTTTTAATTTAATGTTAAAATATGAAGTTTCTATCACGACATCGATTGGAGGGCCCCTTTGACGCCAAAGGGGTCGGATTTTCCACCAATCACAGCACACGTGTCAGTGATTCTCAAATATCTTTTTCTGTGCCGATGTTTTCTTTTGGTTATGTGCACACTGAAAATTGAAGTCTCAAAATATTGTTTAAAAACATTATAAACATTGAAAAAACATTTAAAACTAAAACTTTTGTATAAAGAATTAATTTAAAAAGTACTTAAATATAGTCACGTTTACTGAAACAATTTGTAAATATGTACGATTTTGAAATGTGTTAATAATTAAACTTACTGTTTTCCTTCAACAGACTACTGACTCTTAAACCAAATATTACAGCAAGGTAACTTTTTTTGTCACATAATTCTTAACAAATAAAGGTATGAAATCAAAATAGTCAAAATTTACAGCAGACCGTGACCTATCCTCTTGATCATGAGTTTCACATCGTCACATTGATAGGTAATTATGAGAACCTCTGAGTCACGCGACAAACACGTGACACCAATTTGAATAAGTTTTTTACCGCCTTCAATTTTTAAGAATTTTTTTCTGCTGAACGACACAAAAGAAAAAAAGTTATATAGCATCTTCGATTCAAATTTTCATATTTTGTTTATAAATTTAAATTATATTGTGGTCAAAAGTTAATCTAAAGTGTTTATTTTTCTTCATAACGTGTCAGAGCTATTTTCTTAAAAGTCTTTGAGACTGGGTTATCTTTGCCTACGGGAGATTCCTCAATTTCTCCCGGGGTCATGTCTTCCACCGCGCCGCTGTACATGTTTACTTTCACACGTTTGTAAGTCTCGGATCCTTTTGTATATATTGGACGAAGGCTTGCATTATTTTTTGCGAATATTGCAAATACGTCACCATTGGAAGTTGATAATACAGTTTGTTCATCGGTTGGCATGGGCCCCATGACATTACTAACTTTACGTACTTCAATTGGCATATCGTCGGGAAAAGTATATCTTCGAATTTGGAACCGTCGGTTAGGATTCGTGATGGGAATAAGTCGAAGATATCTGATTGTATCCAGTGTAAAACCAAATATGCGCAGAGAAGTATTCCTGGCATGAGGAGACCTGGACCTGTCACGCAGGCGTGGCGTAACAGGAGCAGACCTGACTTGAGAACGAGGTGTCATAGGAGGATTAGAAGTTTCAAGAGAACTACGTCTGCTAGACGAAGAATAAGTTCTGTTACGAGGAACGCCAAAAATAGGTTCACCATTAGGTAAATATTCAAACTGGAAACTGAACTCTGAAACAAAAAATGAGAGGAATTAATGTTCGAGGTCCACATACTATTGTGTCCGACAGCGGTCCGAAAGCGAGTTTTAGCGTTTTCAAATATACAAAGCGTAAATCGTAACTCTGAAATGACTGATTACAGGATCAACATGACCTGAACAAATTTTTCAACTTGGATTCTATGATTATTTTCAGGGGGCGAGGGGCAAAGCCCTTTATCTAATAAACGACCATTTAAGTTGAACTATATCGTCATTTTTTCACTTTTATGCCAAACTGTAGCAGAATGCGCTCCAATCTTCAAATTATGAAAACTTTTAACCAACAAATTTCCAGTTTCATTCGGATAATATACTCTGAAGAAGAATATTCACTTCAAATGCTTTAAACGAGGAACCCCCTTTACAGGCGTGGAACCACCTGCTTTCTCTCCTTCCCAAAGACCGACGAGAGCAAGGCTAGCGCCATGCTAGTATTCAGCCTTGACTCATGATTTAGCCAGATATTTTCAAGTTTCTTGCCATGCTTGAGCCACGCCCCCACCGTTAACCCACGCTTATGCCATTGCTGAGATGTATTTTTTTAAAGTATGTCTTTTTTTTAAGAAAATAAATCTTCATTTGAAGATGAATCTTTTTTGGTTGAAAATGAAGTTTACGATTTTTTATGAAAACAATCGAATTCGCTAATTTGCTTAACAATTAGGAGCGAACACACACAGCCAAGCGCACAAGATTCTTCCAAAAAAATTGACATTAAACTTATACTCATTTTGTACAAATTGCAATACAGGGTTTGTTCAGAAAGTAAGAAAACTGATTTTCTTCCGCCGCGACTGTACTTCAGAGCGTGCGCGCTTCGGCTGGATTTGGTAGAGGGCGTTCCTAGCTAACGAACGAGCGGCCGGTCAGTTGTCTCCGAGCACCAGAGCTGTCAGATCGTGGATGAAATTTACCCCCACCATACCTACCGTTTGGGAGCCGCAAAACAGAAAGTGCATGATTACCACTGTGAGTTCGTATATAAGCCGAAAATGCACGATTCGACCTCGGAGTTCTGCTGTACGATGATTGCCGATCTGAAGGCTTCGGAAGACTTCAGTGGTCTTCTATTTATATCTCGCTCCCCATTTGAAAGAAATTGAAGAAATTGGCGATTTGGATCTTTTGCGTGATTCTTAATTTCATGCATACGTTGATTTTCAGGTTATGTTTTCC
>NC_046664.1:78570014-78571741 GCF_010883055.1 Belonocnema kinseyi | reverse complement strand
TGAAACCTATTAAAATATCCTAAAATATATCAAATCCCTTAAAATGTCATATTAAATTACTGTAATCAATTGAAAATTCCTTGCAATCTTTTTAAATTCTCTTAAATTTTTCAAATCCTTTAAAACCTTTGGAAACACCTACAACTTTTTTTTTTAAGATTTCTAAAGTAATTGAAATTTTTTTAAATAACCCTTTTAAAATTGGATTAATTCTTTGAAATTTCTATAAATTATGGAGATCAGTTAAAAATTCCTTGACATTTCAAAAAATATTTCAGGGTATGTTTCAAATTTCAAGATATTTTTAAGCGCTTTAATAAATTTAAAAGATTTAAAAAGATTTTTAAGGATTTTAAACATTTGAACATATTTCTAAAAATATCACGGAATTTTCAACTGATTTTTATAATTTAAGAGAATTTCAAAGAATTTAAGCGATTTTAAAAGGGTTACTTAAAAAAATTTTAAATACTTGAGAAATCTATATAAAAAGTTCTAGGTATTTGAAAAGATTTTAAAGGATTTGAAAAATTTGAGAGAACTTTAAAAGATTCCAAGGAATTTTCAATTGATCACAGTAATTTAGAATGATATTTTAAAGGATTTGATGTATATTTTAGAATATTTTAATAGATTTCAGGTAATTTTCAAATTATTTTAATAATTTATTGTGAGATTTTAAAGGATTTGAAATATTTCAGGGTATTTATTGAATTGTAAGATATTTTCAAGAGCTTTAAAATTTTTTTAAAGATTTTAAAAGGTTTTTAAGGATTTTTAATATTTGAGGATGTTTTGGAAGATCTTAAGGAATTTGCAACTTATTTTTATAATTTAAAGGAATTTCAAAGAATTTTAACAGCTTTAGCAGGGTTATGTAAAAAAATTCCAAAGTACTTTAGAAATCTTTATAAGATGCCAAGGTCTTTCAAAATATTTTAAAGGTTTCGCAATATTTAAGAGTATTTTAAAACGTTCCAAGGAATTTTCAATTTTTGACAGTAATTTAATATGAGATTTTAAAGTATTTGATATATATTAGGATATTTTAATAGATTACAAGGCATTTTCAATTGATTTCAATAATTCAGTATGAGATTTTAAAGGATTTGAAAGCTTTTAAGGTATTTTTAAACTTGTAAGGAATTTTCAAGAGCTTTCAAAAATTTTAAGCGGTTTTAAAGGATTCCAAATTTTTCAGGATATTTTAAAACATTCCAACGAATTTTCAATTCATTTCAATAATTTCGAGCGATTTCAAAAAATTTTAACATTTTTTTCTCATATTTTTTTTTGTTGTTGATTCATCAATTAGTTGGATAAATTTTTTTTCTGAAAATGTAACTATTTTGTAGAAAATTTATTTTATTTTTGGTTAAAAATTAATTTTTTGTAACCAGAAATTTAACTATTCTATGTTTAATTGAAAAGTGATCGTTTTTAGTTAGAATTTTTTGTATTTTATTGAATACTCTTCTTTCTTGGTAGAAAAGTAATTTTTATTGTCGAAAATTTAACTATGATTAAACATTAATTTTGTGCTCAGAAAATTAGTCTTCATGGAAAATAAATTTGTTTTGTACAAAGTTCATGTATTTTATTAGAAATGCCTTTTTTTGTATACAATTTAGCTTTTTGGATGAAAATGTAATTTCTTTATTTAAAATTTTACTATCATGTTGAAAACAATTAAAAATTTTTTTTGTTCAGTTATGTATTTGATTATT
>NC_046664.1:78568845-78569914 GCF_010883055.1 Belonocnema kinseyi | reverse complement strand
TTAATATTGTAATTATAAAATATTATATTAATATAAATGAATAGTTGACTAAGTTTTAATAGAAACAGTTGAACTTCCAACTAAAACACTTAGTTTTCTGCAAACAAAAAAATTTTGAATCAAATACATAAGTGAAGAAAAAACATTTTTTCAATTGTTTTCAACATGATAGTAAAATTTTAAATAATAAATTTAATTTTCATCCAAAAAGCTAAATTGTATACGAAAAAAAGGCATTTCTAATAAAATGCATGAACTTTGCACAAAAGAAATTTATTTTCCATGAAGACTAATTTTCTGAACAAAAATTTAATGTTTAATCATAGTTAAACTTTCGACAAAAGATTTTAAAGGATTTTAAACATTTGAACAT
Source organism: Belonocnema kinseyi (assembly GCF_010883055.1). NCBI lineage: Eukaryota > Metazoa > Arthropoda > Insecta > Hymenoptera > Cynipidae > Belonocnema > Belonocnema kinseyi. Next base: position 78,569,541 of record NC_046664.1, on the reverse strand, counting down.
ATTTTTAAAAATATCAAGTAATTTTCAACTGATTTTTATAATTTAAGGGAATTTCAAAGAATTTAAGCAATTTTAAAAGGGTTACTTAAAAAAATTTTAAATACTTTAGAAATCTTTATAAGAAGTTCTAGGTATTTGAAAAGATTTTAAAGGATTTGAAAAATTTGAGAGAATTTTAAAAGATTCCAAGGAATTTTCAATTGATCACAGTAATTTAGAATGATATTTTAAAGGATTTGATTATATTTTAGAATATTTTAATAGTCTTTAAAAGATGCCAAGGTCTTTCAAAAAATATTTTGAAGGTTTCGAAATATATGAGAGTATTTTAAAACGTTGCAAGGAATTTTCAATTTTCGACAGTAATTTAATATGAGATTTTAAAGGATTTGATATATATTAGGATATTTTAATAGATTCCAAGGCATTTTCAATTGATTTCAATAATTCAGTATGAGATTTGAAAGGATTTGAAAGCTTTTAAGGTATTTTTAAACTTGTAAGGAATTTTCAAGTGCTTTCAAAAATTTTAAGCGGTTTTAAAGGATTCAAAATTTTTCAGGATATTTTAAAACATTCCAACCAATTTTCAAATAATTTCAATAATTTCGAGCGATTTCAAAGAATTTTAACATTTTTTTTCTCATATTTTTTTTGGTTGTTGATTCATCAATTAGTTGGATAAATTTGTTTTCT
>NC_046664.1:78563400-78568745 GCF_010883055.1 Belonocnema kinseyi | reverse complement strand
TAAGGACAACCGCAGGATTTCGCCGGAAGCGGGTGCTAATCTGAAATATATATAATATATTTAAAAAATACCCTGAAATATTTAAAATCCTTAAAAAGCTCACACTAAATTATTAAAATAATTTCAAAATTACTTGAAATCTAATAAAATGTCCTAAGATATATCAAATCCCTTAAAATTTCTTATTAAATTACTGTAATCAATTTAAAATTCCTTGCAATTTTTTTAAATTCTCTAAAAGTTTTCAAATACTTTACAATCTTTTGAAACACCTACAACTTATTTTTTTTAAGATTTATAAAGTATTTACATTTTTTTTAAATAACCCTTTTAAAATTGGGTTCATTCTTTGAAATTCCCATAAATTATGGAATCAGTTGACAATTCCTTGACATTTCAAAAAATATGCTCAAATATTTAAAATCCTTTAAAATATTTTTAAATCTTTGAAATTTGTTAAAGCGCTTGAAAATATCTTGAAATTTGTAACATACCCTGACATATTTCAAATCCTTAAAAAGCTCAACTAAATTATTGAAATAATTTGAAAATTACTTTGAATCTATGAGAACATGTTAAAATATATCAAATTCCTTAACATGTCATATTAAATTACTGTAATTAATTGAAAATTCCTTGGAATCTTTTAAAATTCTCTACAATTTTTGAAATCCTTTAAAATCTTTTGAAATACCTAGAACTTTTTTTCACAGATTTCTAAAGTATTAAAAATTTTTTAAAGTAAACCATCTAAAATTTCTTTAATTATTTGAAATTCCCTTAAATTATAAAAATCAGTTGAAAATTCCTTGACATCTTCTAAAATATTCTCAAATATTTAAAATCCTTAAAAATCTTTTGAAATCTTTTAAATTTTTAAAAAGTTCTTTAAAATTCCTTGAAATTTAAAAAACTACCCTGGAATATTTTAAGTCCTTTAAATTTCATATTAAATAACTGTAATCATTTGAAAATTCCTTAGAATCCTTTAAAATTCTATCAAATTTGTCAAATCCTTCTGAATCTTTTGAAATACCTAAAACTTTTTTTTGAGAGTTTTTAATTACTTTGGAATGTTTAAATATAATCCTTCTTAACATTTTTAACTGTATCAAAGTCTTTAAAATTATAAAAATAAGTTGAAAATACCGTGACATTTTATAAAAAATCCTGATATATGGAAGTTTTTCCATACAAAATTAATAATTCGTAAATAAATTGAAAGCGTTCAAAGTTTAAAAGTATGTTTTCAAAAAAAAATGTATATCATTTTATAATTATATACAAAAATGTATATCATACTGCATATTTATATTTTTCTCTTTTCCACACCACCACAGAGGTAGATTCGTAGGCCTAAGTGTTAGGAGAAACTTTATAATGAGTTTCAGGACTGAAATTCTAATTAAAACATAGCAAATAAACAAACGATTTGTTAAAATGTGCTCACAAGAAAATATAGGTTTAGATCCTATAATGAAATTTTTTTAATATTTACGCAATCGCATGGAAAGCACATAAAAAATTATTGAAATGGGGAACGGAATACATAATATTTAAATATTTAAAAAATTGGTGAAAAAAGCAGAGAAACAATTTCTCTCTAATAAAAATATTAATTTAGAAGAAAATACTAGTTACATTTAAATTACTCGATAGATCGATTATTTATCGATTATTAAAATAATTGAAATTCATTGGTTTGGTTTATTTTTGATTGAAATTTCTCTAATTTTAAAATTCCTAAAGCTTCTCATAGTGAGGCAGTCAAAAGTGACTCGCCAATACGTTTATCGTGTAAAAAGTTTCAGTTCCAGTGGTACGATGAATTCCCGGAATGGAGAAAATGGGTGAGACCAATTCAAAGTGACAATTCATCATTTTATTGTCGTGCATGCAAAAAACCATTTTCTTGCGGTAAATCAAATATTGAAATGCACGAAAAGAGTAAAGTACATGCAAAAGCATTTAACTTATTGAAATTTGACGATGAACGCATTTCATCACAGATAGCTTCAAATAATTTAATGGAGTCTTTACCTTTGGATGAAGTGCATAATATTTTTTATGACGAGTCTTCTGCATCTTCGAATCCGTTTGCAGCAGTTCTACCTACTGTTTTGCCGCCTGAATTCGAGTCAGTAGAGGAAAATGACGACATTTCTAAATCAAACGAATTAACTTTTGCCGAAAAAGTAGCGGTTGCGGAATTGAGATTTGCCTTATTTTTCGTAGAAAAAAAACATTTCATTTCAGATTTCCAAAGATCTACTTGAACTTATAAAAGAATTGGGCTGCGATCCCGGTGTTCTTGAAGCTGTCTCTTTGGGACGTACAAAATTATCTAAAATAGTAAATAATGTATTAGCTCCTCACGAAATGGATCGTATTACTGATGTATTAAGAGAAACTAATTTTTCAGTTTATGTCGATGAAACCAGTGACAGAACGAAAAATGGTTGTCACTTTTGGTCCGTTATGTTGATCCTAAAAGTTTAGAAGTTAATTCTGTCCTTTTACAAATGATCAATGTAGATGCATCGGATTGTTCAGCTGAAAAATTATTTAAGTCTTTTCGTAATTGTTTATGGAAAAAACAGACTCCTTTAAAAAACATTGTCGGCCTTTCTTGTGACAATACAAACGTCATGGTTGGGAAGTTCAACTCATTTTACAGTAGATGGAAAGCTGCAAGTCCCAATTTGATTTTATGTCAGTGTGTGTGTCAATACTCAGCATTAAATGCATCCATGGCGTGTGAGCATATCCCACACTTTTTAGAAGAATTAATAAAAGCAATTACAACTTTTCTTAATTCTAGTCCTAAAAGAACCGCGATTTTCAGGGAAATGATGCTAACGCTTTTAGGACACGTTGAATGTTTAAAGAAATTAGCGCCAACACGTTGGCTTTCACGCCACCCTTGTGTGCGACAATTAATTGAGAATTATAATTTTCTACTTAAATTCTTCATGGAACAAGCATCAGAAAAAGTTGCAAAGGCTGATGAAATTTTAAGAAATCTTTGGTTCCCTGAAACATTGGGGTACTTATATTTTCTTGATTATGTGCTCGATAAATTCAACAACTTTAATGCTACTTTTCAAGGCCGTGAAACGCTTGTCCAAGATTTGTATCCTGCTTCAAAAAACTTGTTACTATGATTTCTCGATAGTTATATTGAGCCTTCTGCATTACAATCTTGTGGTATTGAGACGATTGATTTTTCGAACAAAAGTAATCACAGATCAAAAATCAAATTGGGTGCAGAGTGCGACAAGTACCTAACTGAGCAGCTTTCTAGTGGTGAAATGTCAGAAAGTGCAATTCCAACGTTCAAAGAAAATTGTTTGGAATTCCACGTAACAGCTTGCCAGAGAATGCGCGAGAATCTTCCCATTAGGAATGCAACTTTTAAAAACATTGCTGTTTTAAGAGGAGAAACTGCACTTTTTGAACCAGACAGGCCTGCTTCATTATTATTCAAAATTGATGAAAATTGTAAAAAATCCCTGGAGCAAATGAGCTTTGATGAAATGTGGACTAAAATATCATGTATGTGTAATAAATCCAATGAGATTGCGTCCCCTGAGCTTCGTTTAATTTCTAAATACGTCCGAACTCTTCCTCATTCTAATGCCGAAGCAGAACGTTCATTTTCCATCATTCCCGACGCAAAGAGCATGAAAAGAAATGGATTAGGAAACGACACTGTAAATTCAATTTGTGTTTTGCGTTTCAATTTAAAATCGAGTAAACAGACAGCTCTAAAAATGCCAATTACCCAAAAACATTTACATAGCATGTCAAATGATATCCTGTACGCGACGACAGAGAATACAGCTCAGGCGGCAGGATAATTACTTCGAATTTGCGCAGAAAACGATACAGAATTTTAATACGTATATTTAGATTGTTATGAAAAAAGATTTCGTGACTTCTTTATTTGACTTATTGTTAAATTTGTTCCGATTAGCTTGTAATTGTTGTATTGATTTCGTGTTGAATTTTTAAAGTGTTTATAAAGTTGTAATGACTTCAGGATTAAGAATACTCTTGTAAATGTGTAAATATTGTAAATTTGTAAATATTTGGTTTTGATGGTGGATTAGGCCTACTGGGGAAACCAGCTTAAAAAAACGCGCCTACGAATCTACCTTTGTGGTGGTGTGGAAAAGAGAAAAATATAAATATACAGTATGATATACATTTTTGTATATAATTATAAAATGATGTACATTTTTTTTGAAACCATACTTTTAAATTTTGAACGCTTTCAATTTATTTATGATTATTAATTTTTTATGGAAAAACTTCCATATATCAGGATTTTTTATAAAATGTCACGGTATTTTCAACTTATTTTTATAATTTTAAAGACTTTGATAGAATTAAAAATGTTAAGAAGAATTATGTTTAAATATTCCAAAGTAATTAAAAAATCTTGAAAAAAGTTTTAGGTATTTCAAAAGATTCAGAAGGATTTGACAAATTTGAGAGAATTTTAAAGGATTCTAAGGAATTTTCAAATGATTGCAGTTATTTAATATGACATTTAAAGGACTTAAAATATTCCAGGGTAGTTTTTTAAATTTCAGGGAATTTTCAAGAACTTTTTTAAAATTTAAAAGATTTCAAAAGATTTTAAAAAATTTTAAATATTTGAGAATATTTTAAAAGATGTCAAGGAATTTTCAACTGATTTTTATAATTTAAGGGAATTTCAAATAATTAAACAAATTTTAGATGGTTTACTTAAAAAATTTTTAATACTTTAGAAATCTTTAAAACAATGTTCTAGGTATTTCAAAAGATTTTAAAGGATTTGAAAAATCGTAGAGAATTTTAAAAGATTCCAAGAAATTTTAAATTAATTACAGTAATTTAATATGACATGTTAAGGCATTTGATATATTTTAAGATGTTTTCATAGACTTCAAGTAATTTTCAAATTATTTCAATAATTTAGTTGAGCTTTTTAAGGATTTGAAATATGTCAGGGTATGTTTCAAATTTCAAGATATTTTCAAGCGCTTTAGCAAATTTCAAAGATTTAAAAATATTTCGAAGGATTTTAAATATTTGAGAATATTTTTTGAAATGTCAAGGAATTGTCAACTGATTTCCATAATTTATGGGAATTTCAAAGAATGAACCCAATTTTAAAAGGGTTATTTAGAAAAAAATGTAAATACTTTATAAATCTTAAAAAAAATAAGTTGTAGGTGTTTCAAAAGATTGTAAAGTATTTGAAAAATTTTAGGGAATTTAAAAAAATTGCAAGGAATTTTCAAATTATTTGAATAATTTAGTTTGAGCTTTTTAAGGATTTTAAATATTTCAGG
>NC_046664.1:78560718-78563300 GCF_010883055.1 Belonocnema kinseyi | reverse complement strand
ATAAAATAGGATGAAAGCGTGTAAAAAGCACTTTCCAAAACCCTAATAAAAATTTTAAATCGCGTAATTAGAAAGGAAGTTACAGGCGTTTGAAACTACCCCCGTAGGCATTGGGGTTGAAAATTCAACCCCCCCTCACTTGGGGAGGGTTGGTAATCCTGGTCTATAAGTGTGTGGATTAACTACTGTTGGGTAGGTGAACATATTCCCAGAATTTAGAGACAATCGAAAAACATGACTTTTTGAGTTGGGGCAGTTGAGGAATAATGCCCCATATTTCTTTAACAATAAAATCTTTAACAATGTTTACAGAAATAAACAACAATATTTAATAACAATGCCCGTATAAGCTTAGTACTGACTGGTACTAATAGGCAGTACTTAGACTGTACAGGCAAACCCGTATTTTTAAAACGTTATCATTCTCCGTATTCCGCCAGTGCGGGCGCAGTACTGATTGCCAGTACTGGGCCCGTATTCCATCAGCACTTTTTTCCATATGAACTCAGTACTGCCAAGCAGTACTCAGACAGTGCTGGCAAGCCAGTACTGGTAAAGCGTTATTATCCAGTACGGGCTCCAGTACAAGCGCCCTTACTGATTGTCAGTACCGTGTCTGTATCCGCCAGTACGGGCACAGTACTGCGCCCGTTGTTAAAGTCTCATTGGTTTTTTGCACTTTTAGGTTAGGATATCTCAGAACGCTTAGGTGATGGCTCAATTCTGAGCTAATATTCGAGTTCAGCGCATCAAAATACTTCGCGTAAGGTTTGTGACCCTTCTAGGTCATTTCATTTTTTAACATTTTTAGGCCTGTGTTATTTTATAACCAAAAAGACGAATTTGAGGAATAAGACATGAATTTTCATGAAACAATTTAGATTTTTTGTAATCACCAACCGAAAAAACTAACTTTTAACATAGTCAATTTTCGTTAAATATCATAATTATGACTTAATCGTAAAAGATTTGAAAAAAATGTGATATCAGTTTTAACGAATTTAGTAAATACGTTACTTTTAAAACGGACTAATGATTTGTAAATATAGGTGAAGGACGTCTTTACCGTTTACAATTCAATAGATAACGAGAGCGTGACATATTCTTTTATTTGACGAAGAACAAAAATATCCAATTGTTACACTGTGAATAACATTTTTTAATAATATATTAATTTCTTTTCCTCTAGTTAGAAAACATGGGGATTATTCATACGCTTGTTTTATCATTGCCAGTTCTCCTCCATTTTATTGGTGAATATAATAATATAATATATTAATCATTTAAGCAGATTTTATAAGCTATACGCAAATCAGAATAATTGCGATTTAATCTACATTTTATCCAAATTGTTATTTTCTTCCTAGCCATACAGGGTTTGTCCGAAAAGTAATAGGACTGAGTCGATTTAAAAAAAATTTATTGAGCCATTCGTTACAATTCTTTAAAAACTTTCAAAATAGGCTCCTTCTGCGTCGATGCAGCGCTGTCAGCGCGATTTCCAAGCATTGAAGGCGTCACGGAAGCCATTCTCCGGAATAGCCTTGAGAGCCGCGGTGCACGCTGCTGGATCCCCTTTGTCGTCTCAAAATGCTTGCCTTTCATCGGCCTTTTAAGGCGAAGAAACAAAAAAAAGTCTGGGGGGGGGCACATCTGGGCTGTAGGGCGGCTGCGGAAGCGTTCGGATGCCGGCCTTGGTCAGGTAGCTGTTCACAAGAAAGGCGGTGTGAGCCGGGGCGTTGTCGTTGTTGCAACTTCCAGTCGGCTGCGATGTCTTGTCGGACCCGATTGACCCTTCGTTTGAGTCTCTTGAGCCATTGCACGTAAAACTTGGCGTTGACGGTTTCTCCAGGAGGAACAAATTCATGGTGGACGATGCCTTTGATGTCAGAAAAGACAATGAGCATCGTCTTCATCGGCGACCTCTTCCCGGCTCTCCAAAAAGGCATGGTGCCACCGAAACACACGACTTCATGATAAAGCAACATCTGGGTAAGCCTGCTTGATCATATCAAACGTCTCTGTCGCAGATTTACCGAGTTTCACACAGAATTTAATCGCGTACCTCTGCTCTAACTAACGCTGCATTTTCGGCTTGCACCACTCACAGAAACACGTCGCGTGAAAATGCCTGTCCTGACTCTCCAAGTGCTCGGCAGAGCTGCCAGATCGTGGATGAAATTTACCCCCACCATACCTACCGTTTGGGAGCCGCAAAACAGAAAGTTCATGATTACCACTGTGAGTTCGTATGTAAGCCGAAAATGCACGATTCCACCTCGGAGTTCTGCTGTACGATGATTGCCGATCTGAAGGCTTCGGAAGATTTCGGTGGTCTTCTATTTATATCTTGCTCCCCATTTATTTTCCATGAAGACTAATTTTCTGCGCAAAAAATTAATGTTTAATCATAGTTAAATTTTCGACAACAAAGATTACTTTTCTACCAAGAAAGAAGATTATTCAATAAAATACAAAATATTCTAACTAAAAACGATCACTTTTCATTTAAACATAGAATAGTTAAATTTCTGGTTACAAAAAATTAATTTTTAACCAAAAAGAAAATAAATTTTCTACAA
>NC_046664.1:78525688-78560618 GCF_010883055.1 Belonocnema kinseyi | reverse complement strand
TTTCTTTTGAGACTATTTAAAAAAAATCGTAGACGCCTAAATTGCGAAAAAAGTTAAATAAACAATTGATTTATTGAAAAAATTATTTAAACAATTTTTTTTTGTTATAAATAATAAAATAGGATGAAAGTGTGTAAAAAGCACTTTCCAAAACCCTAATAAAAATTTTAAATCGCGTAATTAGAAAGGAAGTTACAGGCGTTTGAAACTACCCCTGCAGGCATTGGGGTTAGAAATTCAACCCCCACTCACTTGGGGAGGGTTGGTAATCCTGGTCTATAAGTTTGTGGATTAACTACTGTTGGGTAGGCGAACATATTCCCAGAATTTAGAGACAATCGAAAAACATGACTTTTTGAGTTGGGGCAGTTGAGGAATAATGCCCAATATGAATTATATGCAATATTGATCGATATCTTTATTAGAATTTTTTTATAAAAACAAAAACCGTTACATTTTTAATTCACTTATATTTGTATTATTTAAGAAAACATTATTAATTGTAATTAGTAGTGTCAATCTCTTAGTTACAATTTTTTGCGCAGAGGAATGATAATATTGGCATTTTAGATATGAGTATGCAAGTATTTAAGTACACGTTTGATGTGAATTAAAAGAATATAAAAGTATAAGAATTTGTAATTAATACTACTGAACCAAAATAAATATAAAATTTAAATATAGGGTGAGTGACTCAGTGAATGAACACTTAAGGAAATCACGCATTACAACTAGTCCATTTCACGTTATAATAATTGATTATTCTTACGAAACTTTTGAAAATAGATTCTTGACGGTTAAAATTTCATAATCCGATAAACAAATTTTGTTTTTACCAAAAAGCTTTATAAAAAATAATTAAATAGTGCAAAATTAATGAAAACACCAGTGAATGAACACTGTCAGCCAATGCATGAACAGTAGCGCACCAGTGAATGAACACTATAATCACTACAAATTAGAATTAGGATTTAGGTATAAAATTACATAGGTACATTACAAAATGAGCAACTAAATAATTTAAAATATTAGAATGCGTTTCGAAATTTATTAAATATATTATTTCAATAAAAACCACAAGACATTTAGATATAAATAAAGGAGGTAATACAAAAGTCGAATACAGAACTAGGTTAACTTTTCCTAATTTTTTATGGCAATATTTATTTTTAGAACATTGCTATCAGTCTTACAAATCTTACAAAAATTACGAATTTTCGTTTAAAAATAGATAACTCTTATCTAGTGACTAGAAGAGAAAACTGCGATTTTTAGGACACATAACATTTCTAATACAGCATCTTACTATGTTGCTTTAGGTTAAATTAGCAAATACAATTATAAATCACAGGGTTGTAAAAATGGAAATTCTGTAAACATTTATAAATATATATTGTCTAGTACACAGTAGTACCTAGTACGAATTAATGTTTTTTATAGTTAAAAAATGTTTTCTAAATTCAAAAAAGCATTGAATTTCTAACCTCAAACTGTTCCTGCACTGGACCTGCGGGGTGACAGGTTTGCTCCAATAAATAAATACAGCGATCGTTCACTGGAACACGGGCAATTTAAAAGTGCAGTAGGTGAACACTCATTTATTAATAAAAAACGTACTTTTTGTGAAAAAGCCCGGTGGGAAGTTGAATAATAATATCTTACAACTATAACAGCATAACTTTGATGCAGAAAAGGTAAAGAATTTTTTTGTAAAAGGAGTGTAAACAAGGAGTTGCTTAGACACGTACCTTATAGTGGTCGATGACTCTCTCACCATCACTCACCATAATCGATGATGTTTCACATTCAAGAAATGTTTTAAATTATTCACAAGAATTCACTGCAATGAATTTTATATTAAACTCTTCAACATTACTTCAAGATTTCAAATATATAGAAATTCATAGAGACTTTAACTTTGAAAGGTTATATTTATATATTGTTCGCATTAGTGTACATTCACTGGTGACTGCTCAGCCACTGGATCACTTACCCTAAAAGAAAAAAGTTTTAAATTAGACCGTTGCATTTTCTTCGTCTTGAGTGGCTTTCGAAACTTTTCTTTGGCATTTCGGTGAGTAACGCCCTGGTTTTTTATCCCTCGTCTTTGATACGATACTCAATACTTCTTCGCATCGATTCTAATTTACCTTTTGTTGCCGGAGAATTTTTGCCTGAACATGAAGGGAAAATGCATATTATTCACATTCTAATCATCGCGCCATCAACTATTTCTTTTTTTCCTAATCTTCCAGAATATATTTATCTTTAACAAGACCATGTAAAGGAAAAATTAGTATAAATCATTACAATGTTAATAATTTTTACTAATTTGTAATTTCGATGATATTTTTGGAATGATTGAGAATGGTTTTTATTAAATCTAAATTGAAAAATTAAAATTTGCTACATTTGAAATTCGGCAATTCAAATGATCCAATTTTTTCAAGTTTTGAATTCAGCCTTGGTTGACTTTTAAGAATGAATAATTTTTATCAGTAGGAGAATATTTAATTAATTGGGTCAATAAATTCGATAATTAGGATGAACTGTTATATTTTCTGTTTGTGCCAAGTTCCTTTGCTAAAGGTTTCACAGTGATTTCTGTGCAGAAAGCAATTTCTTTCACTTTTTAGATTTAGAGTCAGACATATGATGATATTTCTCTTCTTTGAACTTGGATTTTTCGATTGCTTCGTCAGTGGCTGGAAAAAAGTCATGATTATCAATTATAAATTGTTGTAAATAAAAAATTTGATTGTTACTTTTTAGTTTTTTGACAATCTTGTCAGGTGCTGCTGCTTTTTTTTGTTCCGAACCTTGTCACTTTCTAGCTTCTTGGTGTGTGGCGTTGGCAAATCGCTGTCTGAACACTTCCTGTCACTTTTTCGAAACTCTAAAACTTTAAATCCTATAATTACTTTGTTAAAGGTGTTTTCAATTAAATTAAATTTTTATTTTTATGAATGCTGTAAATTCGAAACAATTCTACTTTTTATGGAATAAACGATCTTCAAAATAATCAAATACAACCAATTTTTCTTGCCATCGATACTTGGCATTCTTTAAAAAAGGATTTTCATCGAGCATTCTATCAGAAATCGATGCTTCGGCATTTTTTTCAAGTCTCGATATTTTTTTAGCCTATAATAACCCACTGACGTTATTATTTCTGGAACAACGCCAAAAGAAAGTTTATATAGTATTTTGTGTAATATAATAAATCGTAAAATGAAAAAATCACGTGAAAATTTGGTTTTAAAATTATTAAAATTGTATTGATTTCCCTTGCAATCGTGAGAAATGGAATATCATGAAAAGCCTTATTGACATCGATAATTTTGGGTTTTTCTTCTTCATCGGAACTATCGCGATCATCTACGTTGCTGCTCAAGACGGTTGCATCTTCAAATGACCTGGTCATTCGTCTGATTCCCTGATCATAGTTTCCTATAATCGAAAAATTGAATGTATAACCTAAAAATAAAGTACCATTTCTGCGAAACTCAAATAAATTAGTAAATATGGAAAAATATGTATATTCGAGTAACACAAAAAAGCTTAAGATTTCAAGAAGGATGAATAAAAATAAAATAAAAAAATGTGGCAGTGGCACTCTTTCTTTTCTGAATTGAATTTTTTGCAATAAATACAATTTCTTACGTGCTTGTTTTACGACGGTCACTGCAAAGCTTTTTCAGGATGCTTCAGGAGCAGCAGAAGAAGAAACTAACTTACCTTTTATAAGTTTTATGCTTCAAAGGCATCCATAAGTTTAATGAAGAAGGGTAGCTGCGTACACGTGATTTTCGTTTCTGAAAACAACGCATTTACTTTTAAATTGATGAAGGGGGACGATTTTTCCTGTGTTGGATAAGTTTTTTAACTTCATAATTCCAACTTTTGTCGAATCGCAAGGATACTTAAAAATATCCTCTATTATCTTATACGTCAATCCGTGAATTAAAATTTCGTTTTTTTGTTTTACAATTCTAATGATTTTGAAAATTTTCCCTGAGCTCAATTTTATGGTGTTATTAGCTTCAGATGCATCAAGAAATACTTCGTAGTATTCAATGCTTTTCAAATTTTCAGAATTCTCTGCGTTTTTAGGACTAATGATCAGTTTTTTAATTTTTCTGATAACATTCTTTTTATCTTTGTTTTTACACGCTTTTTGCTCTGATGTTCTACGGACTAACTGAGCCAATGGATTTTTTCCCACACTAATTTGTCGCTTTATACTGCCTGAAAAGCTTTCAAAAGGAAAAGCAGAAATGGCAGTTAGGTAAAAGGTTGTAGTTCTTACATAATCAGCCAAATGAATGAGATTATGACTGTTCATAAACTGACATGAAGGTCCATAGAATGCTGGTCGAAGTTGAAAGAATTATCTTAACAAACCCTGTGCATAATCTACCAGATCTAAACATATTTCCGGATTTATAAAGAATCCTTATAGCGACAACTAAGAGCGAAAAATGTTTATACATTGATTTCCCGACAATTTTATTCAATGAGAAAATCCCGCAGTAATGTAAAAAAAGCGATATTGCGTAGCTTCTCAATGATTAATTTCATCTACATTTAAATCTTTTCTTTGGAATTCTTTCAGAATCAAAGTTGTGAGACAATTCATTATGGAATTGAATTTTTCTATTAAGCGAGATGAAAGTTTACACATTCGATCTTTTTTTGACGTCCCAAGTGCTGTTGTAAAATCCATTTCATCATTCCCAAATATAATAAATGCATCGAGTCCAAAAAGTACCATACACTGGATCAAAGTCTACTATTTTCAAAAGTGAGGATTCTTCGCTCACGTGATGTTTTTTTGCCGTTGCGCCATAAAGGAATATCGAGTGCGCGAAGTCGCATCTATTTTTGGAAAAATTCTTTTATTATTTTTAGTTAACCTCGTTTGAAACCAAATGATTTATTTTGATTATGAAATCATTCAAATATTCATTTACATTTGCGGGCTTCGAATCTTCACTGAAAATTGCAATTACAAAGGGTTGCGATTGGTACTCTTTGTGAATCACGAGACCTAGAATTGGCTAAAATTGATTGCTCGAATTTTTGCACAAAGGGCTTCCGTCAACATTAAACAATAATAATATTGTATCATAATCATATTCCGCAGTCACAATCTCTTTCAATTGATTTTCTATGCCAAAATAAACGTGAGAGCCAAATGTCTTTCTTGATCCGGCCATTTTTTAAATATTTTTATTAGACTTGGTTTTCAATAATCCCTTTGCTGACTTAGGAATATTGGGAATTTTCTTCGACGGTAATAAATGAAGCAAAGCGTCGATCGCCTCCACTGACAAGTTTTGTCAAAAATCGACTGCCCATTTTTGTAAATTCTCGCGAAAATTAGATTGATTAGGGATCTGATTAGTATCACCATTTTCTTCCTCGCTTCCAGTTTCCTCTGATTGTTCCAAAAAGCACATGGAATCAGAGTCCGAATTTTCTGAAATGCTGCATTTCGGCGTTCTATACGTGAAAGAAAATGAGGAATGAGATGCATTTTCATCATCGAAGGGCTGTACAGTGGATCTGATGTCTCAAGATACTTGGCATTCTCTAAAGAAGGATTTTCATCGAGCATTTTATCAGAAATCGATGCTTCGGCATTTTTTTCAAATCTCGATACTTTTTTAACCTATAATAACCCAGTGACATTATTATTTCTGGAACAACGTCAGTTTACGAAAAGAATTTTAAAAAATGGTTTTTAAAACAACATTTTTTAATGACGCCACTCGAATTCTTAAAAAAATTAAGAAAAATTTGGAAAGGAGATCCATTATGATCTACGATGAGAATGAATCAAGTAACATTAATACATTTTATATAAACAAAAAAAATTGCATATTGCTTTGAAATTTCCAAAATTTGGTAGAAAAATCAAAAATATTAAGGAATACAAATTACGAATTTTTCGAATTCCTGAACTTACATGAATTTTAAAATTGCAACATTGTTCGAGAAATCGGGAAGAAGATTTGGTGTAAAAAAAAACTCGAACGCAGAAAAAAAATCATAAAAGTCTGATCGCGTTTTACGTTTTTGTGAAAAATTACTGCACAAAGATCTTTGAAATATTTATGCTAAAGTCGTTTCAAAAATGTTTGAAATACAAAATAAAATTTAAGAAAAAGATAGCCTGACGGACCGGCGGAACGCAAGCATTACAATACAACGTAACGATATAGTAATCCTAAAGTAGCCTTAAGTAATATCGCACTATAATTGATTAAAGAAGCAAAATAAATATATAAATTGTTGCAATTATAATTTTTTAATACTGAGTTTCAAATACTGATCTTAATGCAATATTGTAGGTTAGGTTTATTTGATCACGCAATGATTAAATTTCTGACAAAAATGAGTGCATTTTTGTAATAATGCAACTCTTGAAGATATAGAATATCACTTTTTTACAGTACAATTCTGAACGAATAAAACCACGTTGAGTTGATGTTGGTAGCCATTGGTAGCCATTTAGATCGTACCCACTTCTGGCAATCATGTACAAAGCGCGCGAATATTTAAATTCAATTCAAGATTGAAATACATTAGGAAATGAATAAATAATAATGAATATTAGTTATTATTATTAATATTATTAATAATAATATTATTAAGAATTAATTAAAATTATATTATTATGTATATTATTTATTTTATATTTTTATTGTTAATTAATTATTATTATATTCAAAATAATGAATAATAATATTATTAATTAATATTATTATCATATAAATTGACAAAAATTGCACAGTAATAATATTTTCTAATACTGTCTTCCCAGTAGTCGCGCAATACTAAATATTCATAATAGCCATTACTGCGCCAGTAATGGCAAGCAAGTTGCGGCTAACCAGTACTGGCGTATTACTGTCACCCATTACTGGCGCAGTACTGTCTTTTTAGCCCTGGAGCAGTACTGAACACTCATAATAGCCATTACAGCGCCAGTTATTAGTTATAAACAATCAAGAATCAAAAATGAAGACTTTTCGAATTAAATCTGTGTGTGAAATCAATTTACATCGCAGCAGTGATATAGCAGTGATATGGTATCAAACTTTTGTACAATTTCGTGTGACCAGTGGTACCGAAAACCACTGCTGACAAAACTTTGCAAAAATATGAAAGTTTTTGAGAAATTTATCCGCCATGTTAAATCTACTGTTTTGAATTTTTTAAATCTGATACCATATTCGTAATGTGCAACCCCGAAAATTTCAAAGTACAAAATTTTGCGGACCTAGTCAAATAAAAAAAATCATTTTACATATTGGATCCACCTTTTTTAATTGTGAAAATATGATATCAGATTCGTAATCAGCGACCCCGAATACTCCTAAGAACAGAATTTTGCAGACCTTGTCAAAATTTTAAAAAAAATTTCCGCCATATTAGACCCGCCATTTTGAATTTCGAAAATCTGATATCAGATTCGTAATCAGCGATACCAACCACTTTTATAGTCATCTTAAAATTACTATCCCTACAGGAAAATGTTCCCCTCAAAGGGTTAAGCATCTGAAGTGTCAAATCACAGTTGTAAGGAGTAAAGTAGCATCCTGTGCTACTGCGCTTGCGTTAGTGCTGATTGCTGGTTGGCCACACTTCGCGCGCGATTCAAAATTACATTAAAAAACCATTCTTGTAATTAAAATGAATAATTATTCAAATATGCACAAGAATGTATATAAATTGTATAACTTTTGATTTCAGACAAGAAAAAAAATTATAACATATATATTTGATAAATAACAGTTTATTTGCATTGCATTTCAAAAACTGACTTATATTTCAAAATAGATTTTTTAAACAATTCATTTTTTTGAAATACCACATAATATTACAGCAGCTTTATACATAGAAATTAATTGCAGAAAATAATAATGATAACATTTTAATTATTCTAAAAAAAAATATTCAGCTCAGAATATTGTTCTTTTTTATTCAGACGTAGGAAAACGACGCTTAAAGTAAAAAAAGGGAAAAAACATCAAATGGAAGAAATGTCAAAAATCGAACGATTATGTGGATAATGCAATTTTTTAAGTGCAAATTTTATTTTCACATTTGAAGTCGAAAATTGATGATTTATGGTTGATAATTTATCTGTTTGTGTAAAAAATTCAACTATTTTGTAGAAAACCCCCTTTCTTAAACTAAGAAATTAACAATTCCAGTTTTTAATGGAATTCTAATTTTTTAGTTTAAAATTAAACAATTTCTTTATGTGTACTTTTTTTAGAAAAACCTTAATTTTCTTTTGAAAAGTCAACTGCTTGGATAATTTATCTACATTGACAAATATTCATTTTGTTGATTGATGATTCATAAATTGAAGTGTAGACTTGATCTCTATCGTTGAACAATAATTTTTTTTTGAAACTCAATTTTTCGACTGAAAATTCAAATGTTAAATTTTTTTTGGAAATCTAGATGTTTTGGTTCAAAATTAAAGTTTTGATTGAAAATTTATGTTTTCTTTTTATAAATTTTAACTAATTTTGCTGTTCATTTGAAAATCAATTCCTTAGTCAGAAAATTGAACTCTTTTTTTTTTAAATATCTTTTTTAATTCAAAATTAAAGTACGTTTTCGAAAATTAATTTTTTAAGTGAAAAATTAACTATTCATGGTCGAAAACGTATATTTTTTACTTAAAACTTTAACGATTTGAATAAATGTTTTTGTAAATGTATTTGTTAAAAAAAATTTTTCTCAAAAAATTAACATTTTCAGATCAAAAATCGTAATTTTTAGGGAAAAATTTAACAACTTGTTTAAAATTCGTGCATTTTAAAAAACGAGATTATTTCACAGGAAATTAATTAACTACATATGAAAGAAAATTTAAACGTCCGAAAAAAACATCGCTGTCGCGGGAGATCTTCGTCTTAATCTTTTTTTTTCATCTTCTTTAAGTTCTTCGCGTATATATCCAAGTTTTAGCCTCATCGCCTATCTGTCTCTTTTTTCAGATCCTTAGCTGAATACTCGAAATTCGCGATCACCTGATTTGATTAGAAACGTGTTAATATTCATTAGACCAGGAGGCTTTCACCTGTGTTCAGAGCAGCGGATGCTGCTATGTTTCCAGGGACAGTCACATAGAATCTCATTTTTATTATTAGATCTTTACATTACAATATTTTTTTAAAATTCTAAACAGCTGGTCAAACTAGGCCGTATGCTAGATCAATTTTTCAATAAAGATTCCTAGCAACCTCCTGAAGCCCAGTCAAATTCTGATGAGGATAACAAATCCAGAATCCTTAGATAATATTATAGTATAGAATAATGACTGTAAAACTTGACAAAACTGATATACAGTGGTGGTAGTCTTATATATCATCTAGCACTTACTCCACTGAAGGTCTTATACTTTGCTTAGAGCTTTGCACAAACACTTCGATGTCAGATTGGGGAGCTGTATGTCTTTCAGCATGAGGCTAATCAATTTTGATCAGAAGAAGAACGCGAATACCTCATTATTTTTTTTTATTTTGAAGGCAGCATTTTTGGAACTTCAGTGCCTAGCTGAAGACTTCCATGCTGGCAATATCCTCTGAATAATTGAGTAACATATCGTAACATCTGGATTTTTGTTTGATGTACAAGCTAAAAGGATAATTTTGAGGGGGATGTTCAGTCAACGAAGACGGAAAAGGGAACATGGTTTTGAATTAAGTCTTTATCGTTTTTAAGGATATAATCAGAAAATTTTCGAAATCCGGAAACTGATTCATTCGAAATTTGAACAAATGTGAAGTGTATTCATTAAGTATTCTAGAAAAGAATTCCTTGGTCTGAGGCATTCGCCTCATTTACTCTTGGTTAAAAAATATTTTTCTTCTATGCTTTTCCAACGTTTGGTGTTATTCTAGAAATTCTAAGCAAAATTAAAAGGGATTAGGACGAAGGAATGGTGGTATTGCCTGATTGGCGACCTTAGCAGGTGGGGAGTCCAATCCCCTCTGCAATTAAAGAGGCAAATGAGACTGCTTTTTCTGGTGGCCTTGGTCTGATTCTCGTGCCTGGCCTTCATGCGGGAAAAATCACGTAGGTATATATATAAATCGGAATATGCTCATAAAATGTCTTAGTATTTAAGAGACCAGGTATCTTGTTTATATAAAGGGTGTTGTGAAGCTCTTTATCAAGAACAAGAGCAAGAGCCTCCAGTAAACATACCACTCGTTCCAGGAAGATCACCTTTGCAGATAGCCGATAAGTCCAATATGAGTATTAGGAGGACAAAAATCCACAAAAATATCTTTCTCCGAAAGGACAAATTAACTGAAGCTGATACTGCTCTCACTGATCTGCCCCCTGAAGATGTTGATCTCTAGAATCTGCATGGCTAGACGGCACGCATTAAATGTTCAGCACATATCTAGCTACATAACATCAAATAAAAAGTTCACTCTAACAGTAATGGAACTTGCTGGAAACTTGCAGAACGCAAATCACACGCTGGACAAGTATAAACTGTTTACCATCAAGCAGCGCTGGACGCAAAAAATAAGAGCTCTTTCAACAGCCAAAGAGCGCCTTGAACGGCGAGTAAAGTGCATTCAGAAAAATGTCACCTTTTCTACGCAAGCTTTCCGACTATTCAACTATACATCATTTTCTGTTGAAAATCCGCCTAGTGTAGAAAAGATTTGAGTCTTCTGGGAACAAGTATATGGAGATGCTCATAAGTTAGACAAGGAAGCTTTAGATATCTCACACTTTCGTAACATTTGTCGGAGGCAACTGTTGCAACGACCAGATGAGAAGTGTTTACTAATTACTGCTAAAGAAGTACAGAAAGTTATCGCAGAACCAAGAATTTTTAAGTGCCAGGCTAGATAACATCAAGAACTCTGGGTTGGAAGAAGTTCACTTCTACGCACCGACATCTATATCTTGTATTAACGACATTCTTAAACGGTGAAAAACCTATTCTATATTTTTTAATTCCAATTAAATATCTGCCCATGGCTTGTTTAAAAACCTGCTACAAGCTATTCACTGGCATCTTCTAAGAGAGGATATAAACGTCTATCGAGCCGTTATGGGGTGCAAAAGTTGAACAAGGAGGATTCAACAGAGTACGAGAAGTTTGCAGAGAGAACCTGTTAATATACAGGTGTATTTCCCAGGATTCAATTAGGTATCAATGCAATCTGTCCATGGCTTAGATACACTACCGAAAGACAATCAATAACACGAACTATGAACTAATTGTCAAGCTCCTTGAGTGCCTGGAGGTGCATCCAAAAATAGCGAGTTGCATGAAAGAGCTTATGAGCAGAATTCCTGAAAGTAAAATCAAGAGTAACTTGTTCTAACTGAGTCTTAAAATCAGTGTTTTGATAAGTTAATTTCTAAAAATAATTTTAAATTCCCAAAAGTTAATTTTTTCTTATTATAAATATTTTCGAAACTATAAAATAATATATTTCAGAACAAAAATATAATTTTGTTTGCAAGCTTATTACTAAAAAGAAATATTTGTATACTGAACATTACACGTAGTAGCATGGAACAAACATGCTTAATCCTTATATATATAGTTCTTAAAGTCACAATGCAAAATTGAAAATATTTTAAACAGGAAATGTTGCAAATTAAAATTTTGACTTTAAAAAGGTTCAAATCCTTACGCGTATAAGATCGAAGCTCTCAATATTATTAAATGGAGAAATTGTAAAAGAAATGGCAGATCAATGCACTTTCTAGTTTCTAGTATTTTTTAAAACTTAAAGTCCCTTGTTATCAATAATTTGTCAAATTGTTATTTATAAATAAAAATATATAAAACTTGACTGGCAGTCTTTTCCCTATTTACTATACAAAATTTCAGTGCAAAGTTCAAACAAATATTTGAGGTTCAAGTAAGAAAATTAGATATAACTTGATCCAATAAAAATTTTTGGTTTGGCACTGGTCGCTTCTTACAAGCGGCAAAAATTGTCTTGGTTAGTCTATAAAGAACGTTTTGAGCGATATCCTTAGCGTGCTCTATTTTAAAAGGAAAAGCTCTTTAATGAAACAAAGAACTAGGCTGATTTAAAGATTTTAAAGCTAGTGAAGGTTAGCCTCACTATGTTAAAAAGCGCCATGCTATTCGCTAAAACGCGGTCAAAGAAGAAAAAATTTTTGCAGATCACGAAGCAGCAGAAAAATATCGCCAAAATTTTTCTGAAAAAGTTTAAGGTTACCAACACGTCAATATTTATAAAGCAGACGAAGCTGGAGCTTTATGGAAAGTATAGCCACGGAAAAGTCTTAACAATGAGACAGAAGCAGAGGTTAATGAAAGCAAAATATCAACAAAAAAACATAATGGACCAATATCAGCAGTCCTCATAAAATACTGTATCTTGTAATTAGAAAGTCTCAGAAATCACGATGTTTTAAAAATTCATCAAACTTTTCAGTTTCCTATAAGCGACAGAAGAATCCTTGGATCGATCTAAAGGTTTTTAAGCAGTGGTTAAATGAAATCTTCATACATTCCATGAAAGAACGGTAGGTTAAAAATGGAGACTTTGGCGACGTTCTGTTGATTTTAGATAATTCCAAAATTCATGATGTGCAAAAAAAAGAAATTAAATTGATATCCGAAGGTATTAAAGTGAAACAAGAGTTTTTGCCTGCTAATGTTACTTCTCTGATCCAACCTACAGATAAGGTTGCTTTTCAAAAACAGAAAAGGATCTACAGAAGAAATCTCCTTCGTGCTTCAGTTTTGGGAGAAGACGCAGATCCTGTATGTGACCTAATAAAAATGGGATCCTTAACAGGCCTTCTTTTCCTCGGCAAATGCGCGGGAAAGTTCAGCCGAGAAAAACTAAAACAAAAACATGGAGGAAACTGATTCATAATGCAGACAATCCGATTGGACAAAGAGCAGCTAAATAAATAAACTTGAATAATCCTGAAAATTGTGTGTCTAAATATCTAGATGCAAATGAAAAAATAGGCTCGTAAGGAATATGCTGGAATAGACTTTGACGAATAGAAAACTTTTCTAAGAAGCATGCAGTAGCTGGATTAAATACTCCTATGCTTCAGGCAAAGTAGAAAAAGTCTGGTCTATAAGATTTCTTGCACATTACAAAAATTAAAGAAGATACGATACGTGAAGGGTTATTAAAACAATTCTATAGATTTTACTTCTTTGCCCATATCTTCTGCAATCTATGTACACCAAACTTTCGCTTTCAGTTAAGTGTCGGGGGTTGCTTTCAAATGATTTTGCACTGATTTCGAGGGGACAGAAACATAAACAGTGAGGGCCACCTGACTCGTTTCCAATTAGAATATATATCTATATATGTAATGCCGCAAACGCTATCGCCCTCCTCCCCTGAAAAACCGCGTGAGCCTGCAGTTCTAGGAAGGCTGAGAACGGGATGACTGAAAGTGAGAGTTTGGTGTACCTAATTAGAATGTCCAGCTTAAATAATAATCTGTTAATTTTTTCAGATAATTGTCAATAAAATGTGATGAACTGTTTTCTTGTATTTTTGTGTTATAGCAAAAAAACTATCCTACAGGTTTTTTTTTAGAAGCTAGTATTACTTTCTATTACGTCAAGAGCAATTAAAAAATTATTCTGTATCGTATAAATCGCGTTTTTACACGAAATCAGTTTGATATCTTATTACTGAAATTTAAGAAGATTAACTAATATTAAAACTTATTTGCTGTACATATTGATTTAATTATTGTGAATGCAATGGATTGACTGCATTGGAAGTACATTCCGATGAAATCTATTTTCTTCCCTCCTTTATTTTTAAATTTTATTCTATCGCTGTTGATATTCAGCATTTCAAGGGGAAATATTCCATTTTTTCTCTACGTAGTTCCAGCTGCCACCGACAGGTAGCGCCACCAGTCATATCTTAACAGTCGGTGACTGCTCGGTCGGTGAGGTAGATCCCTGCAAGTGTTTTACCATATATGTAATTCAAGCTGTGGCCGACAGATGGTGCCACTGTTTTACCATGCATGTAGTTCAAGCTGAAGCCGGCAGATGGTGCCACTGCTTTACCATGTATGTAGTTCAAGCTGTAACCGACAGATGGCTCTCGTGGGAGGCAGGGATTTCCCAGAGTTCTCGTAGCTTCTTGAAGCTTCTAGAAAGATCTATGAATAGTACCCATAGGTAAAATGCTTGTTAACCTAGTGTCAATGGAAGCAAGAAGGAGCAGTTCAAACCCTGTAATACAGACCGTGATAAAATTCCAGCACTGAGGTTTACTAGAGAGTTAGATTTTCAACAATGCTGACTGCGAAATTCAAAAATCAACCCATCGTTGAGAAAAGTTTACAACCAAACATTGTTATAAAATTGCATCATTGAATATTGTCAGACGGGTACTTACAGCAATCAGGAAAGCGCGCTTAAATTTAAATCTCTTGTCCATAACTTAAAACCAATTCCAGTACACAGAGTTGTACACCGTCCCGGTATCGACCCGACATCTTTATTATACTTTCGATTGTTTATTACTTACCAAAGAAATGTTTTGTGGTTTTGAATGTTTATTACTGACAGTGTCGGCAGTAAGAATTCAAACATTGAAATAAAAATTCTGGCACAAAATATGGCTTCTGTATTTATTTCTGCTACACTAACTATTCTCTCATTTATTTTAGTGGTTGATCAAACCAAATTTTTAGATGAGGTCCAGAGAAAACATTTTCTAAAATACAAAAAAATCCCTAAATATTTTATTATATAAAATTCAGGCAAGTTGAATTTCTTCGAGATATCTTTTTGACAAAGCTATACCATCAAAATGAATTAGAATTAATTTTCTAGGCTGATTGAATGCTAGTTTGGAAATCAGATCCAGGGATAGCATTTTTCGAAAATAGAATGATTTCTAAAAAATTGGAGTAACAATTCTGGCGTAAAATATTTTGTCTAGATTTATTTTTGATACAATTCTATCAACTACGAGTCTCTAATTTATTTTATTGGTCGACTAAACCAAATTTCAGGATGAGTTCCAGAGAAAACATCTTATAAAATACAGAAAAATCCCTGCATATTTTATTAATAAAAATTCAGAAAAGATAAATTACCTCGAAATATTTTGTTGATAAACCTCTATGCCATCAGATTGAATTAGAATTAATTTCAGGCAGATCAATCCCCAGTCTTGGGATAAGGTCTAGAGATAACGGTTTTCTAATAATGTTCATTGAAATCAACCAGCTAAAATGCACAAAATCCATCTGCATTTCCTGATGTGTATTATTATATGATTGAGTCTTGATCGTTAAATTATTATTAAGTAATTATTGTTTAAATTATCACTGCCGACACTGTCAGTAATAAACATACAAAACCACAAAACATTTCTTTGGTAAATAATAAACAATCGAAAGTATGATAAACATGCTGGACCAATCTGTCATTATTTCGATGTTATGTTCAGATTCACCTTTTCACCCAAATCGCTGTAAGGAATTGTAGGTAATCACAATTTAAAGTTTTTGCCTGTAATATTTTATTCACTTTATTTAAAACATATCCTGTCTGTTTATAATGTAACTTTTTTATGCCGCAAATAAGTGTTAAACACAATTCACTCTTCGTCCACTAAAATCGCAGAATATTATAACCATTTTATAGTATTTGTCAGTCAGCAGCCATTCCATAATATTATTAATTAAATACTTTTATTAATTGTAATTGCTATGTAATACGAGTATAACCTATATTGTTTTGACACTTGTATCCATTTGAAATTTCGAACGCAACCTTGGAAACTATGATAAACTTGATCCGAAGTTGCACGAACTTGACCGAATGGCCGATCCTTATGCAATTTTAAAGGCGCGAAATATGAAGATACCCCTGTATATTGGCTTCTCCCCTGCTGTTGTGCAATTCGGGTAGCATTCAAGTCATCATGTATGTAAGCCCCAGCGTGTGCACTCTGTATATTGATGTTGTATGTTTACACTCGATCTTTTTTTGTATTAATTAGCGAAGAAAGTGATGAAAATGAACGTCAGAAAAAAGATCAGATTCAAAAATTCTTTTAAAACGTTTCGGTCACTGTTTGGCCCCTCATCAGTCAAAGAAAAACATTTATGAAGTTATGAAATTATTTAAACAATTTTTAAAAACAAATTCACATTTTGACAATTTTTTAATCAAAAACGCTTAATTTTTTACGGAGTCAACGTAAAATGTTTTTTCTAAGAATCTTTCCTATCATATTTTTTATACTGACCAAAAAATGTGAATTATTTAAACAATTTCTATAATACGAATTTCGACCTTTTTTCAATAATAGGATTTTTTTGCAGAATTAATTCAAAACATCTGTCAAAAGAATCTACGCTATCATATTTTTTATAGTGACAGAAAATAATAATGATTTCAACGATTTTCACTTTAAAAATTATGACAGCAAGGATTCTTTTTCAAAATATTTCGCATGGATTCCGAAAAAATTTAACCTAGTAATGAAAAAATTATAAAAATGTGTATTTCTTCATTGAAATCGTTGAAATAATTATCATTTTCTGCCATTATTAAAAATGTGATAGCATAGATTCTTTTGCAGGATCTTTTGAATTAATTCCACACAAAAACAAGCCTATTAATGAAAAAAATAGTAAAAATGCTAATTTGTTTATAGAAATTGTTTAAGGAATTTTTTGATAAAAAAATGGTGAAAATGTGCATTTGTTTATAAAAACTGTTTAAATAATTAACATTTTTTGGTCACTATAAAAAAATATGATAGCAAGGAGTCTTCGGGAAAACATTTTAAGTTGATTCCGCAAAAAAAATCAAGCCTTTTCATCATAAAATTGTCAAAATGTGCATTTGTTTATAAAAACTGTTTACGTAATTAACATCTTCTGGTCTCTATGAAAAACATGATAGCAAGGAGTCTTAGGCTAAACGTTTCAAGTTGATTTCGTAAAAAATCAAGCCTTTTCATAAAAATGGGCAAAATGTGCATTTGTTCATCAAAAACGTTTAAATAATTGGCAATCACTAGCTATTCTCAATTTATTGTAAGCGCACATCATTATCTGAGATACTTTATACAAAAGCTATGGGTAAAGATTAGCTAATCATTACAAATCACGAAAAACTGACTTTTGTTAAATAATTTGTTTCTAACATTATTAAAAAATTTTGGGGTTAGGTTGCATTGTTGGGATAATTGATGGTCAAAATTTTTTTATTTCGTTAGTTCGTTAAGGTGTGTTATTCAAAGATGTCAGAAGTTTATTTTTCCACTTTGAGAAGAAAAATTATTAAAGACTGTAATCCTTCTTAGAAATACTATAGGACTTCTTGGAAATCCTTAAACTTCTCCGACTTTTTTTAAATCCCTGCAATTTTTTGCAATCATTTCAAATATTTCGAAGTATCTCGAAATTGACTAGAATTAATTTTTATCTCGTACAATCTTCAAAATATTCTGAAATTCCTTTAAATCTTTTTTCAATCTTTAAAATCTTGGAATTTTTGCAAATAACTTAAAATCTTTTCAAATCACTTTTAACTTAGTTGCTTAACATTCTTCAAAGTCACAAAAACTTATGGAAATATTTTTAGATCCTTTAAAAGTAAACTTTAAATCCCGTCAAGTCCCTAGTTATTCCTTAAAATCACTTGAATTCTTACAAATCCTGTAAGATTTCTTGATAATCCTTGAACTTTTCAGAATTGTTTTTTAAATCTCTTCAACTTTTCTACAATCATTTAAAATCTTTCGAAGTTTCTCGAAATTGACCTATTGGAACTATTTTTGAATTATTTGACTAGAATTAATTAAAATCTTTTAAAATCCTTAAATGTTTTTCAGATTCCTTAAAATTTCTTGAAAATCCTTAAACCTTTTTGGAATCTTTAAAAAATCTTTAAAATTCCTTCAAAATTGTTCAATTTTTCTGCATTTTTTAAAAATCCTTTCAAATGTTTGAAAATCGTTACAAATCTCTTGATAAATCCAAAGATCACTTAAAGTCTTTTAAAATTCTTTAAAGTCTCTTTAATATAACTTTATTTGATGTGAAACTAATTAATTTTAGTCAAACTCCTATCTCAACAATGCTTTGCAGTCCACCAAGTGATATAGCCTTACAGATTTTGATGTTACTGACCGAGTTTGACCTAATATTAGAATATGAAATAAAATCTACATACGCTTTGAAAAATGTAATTTTTTCAATGCTAATATTAAATTTACTTTTCAAGTTGAAGGAAAGCAAAAAAATAGTTTTTTAGACAATGATGTGATGGTTTTGTAAAAACATGCTTCAATAATAATTTTTATGAAAAGTTGAGTTTCTTGTAAAGCATTAAGTGAAGCAAGATTTTGACATGCGGAAATCAATTTTAAAATAACCTTAGAATAATATTTCCTTTGAAAATTAATCGTGATTTTTATCTTAAAAAAAAATTTTTTAGTGAATCTTTAAAAAGATTTAGAAAGATTTACAAAGTTATGAAAAATGAATGTGGTAGATTTTAAAAAAATTTGTTTAATTTGGCAGAAATAAAAACAAATTACACAAAAGTAGATTTATTGTAAAGCATGCTCAGAAGTTCTGAAATAATAAAAAATAAAAAAAAATGTTAACAGCATGAAGATGTTTCAAGATTTTAAAATAAAATTTGGAAGCAATGTAAGTATTTTTCAACCATTTAACATATAAATAATTTAACGTTTAATATAAGAAGTGTTCAGTTTATAAAGAAATTTAATCTCCGTTTTATAATGTTTCTGGTTTAAAATTGCTTTAAATTATATAATTAAACATTTTTAATTATTCATTGATTGATTCTTCAATTTAGACTTCAGATAATTGAAAATCATAATATCGTTTTATGTTTTTAGAACTGTATCTGAATCTTTGAACTCTACAATTGATTAATTTTTTAGTTTGGCTTATTAACTGCATTTAATTAAAAATTATCCAGTTTGAATGTGTTAGTTTGTTCCATTTTATACCTGTAAATTATTGAGCATTTAAATCAGATTTGAGTACAAAATTATTAAACTAAAAAACTTTTTATCTTTAATTTATAAAGTTTGAAAGTCAAGAATTCCACTTTAAATGCTTCCATTCTCAGCTCAGTTTTTATTAATTCAAATAAAAAAATTGCTAGCTTTAGGGTTCGATTTTTAAATTTCATCGACCATGACAAATGTTAGCGAACCCGGAAAAAACCAGGAATTTTTTTCTTGGATGAAAACGGCCACCCTAAATCGTCTATTATTCGTATTTTATTTAAAGTTTATTTAAACTTGAATTCCTTGAAACATACATGAAATCGTGAACTATAGTTTTCTTTTGTTTAAACCTCTTTGACAAAAAGGTTGTTTTTCACTGTATAACATGAAAATTCTATGTGAAACCATTTGTTTTGTATAAAGATTTGTTTTTAGCATTCAATCATTGTCCTATACTTCACAAAACTGTCGTAAAGACACTATTAGATGCCCCCTTAAGTACCATTTGATATCCACATTTTCAACCTGCAGTCGTTAGTTTCCTTCATTACTTGTCAGAGATATCTTTTTGAATGGAACGCAGCTTGGCATTATTTTTCGTAAATATTGCAAATACCTCATCATTGGACATTGATAGTACAGTTTGCTCATCGTTTGGCATAGGTCCCATGACATTACAAACTTTAATTACTGCAATTGGCATGTCGCGCGGAAAAGTATATCTTCGAATTTCGAACCGCCGGTTTGGATTCGTGTTGGGAATAAGTTGAAGAAATCTTAGTGTTTCAAGTGTGAATCTAAATATGCGTAGAGAAGTATTCCTGGCATGAGGAGACCTGGACCTAACACGAAGCATGGCAGGAAAAGACCTGATCGCAGGATGAGTTGTGGCAGGTGGATGAGATGTTTCAGGAGAATAACGTCTGCTAGGTTAAGAAGAAGTTCTGACACGAGTAAACTCATAAAAAGGTTTACCATTAGGTAAACAGTCAAACTGGAAACTGAACTCTGAAATAGAGAAGCAGAAGAATTAATTTTTTTAGGTCATTTTTTACCCGAAAAACTAAGTACAAAACTTTATTTTTAAACTTCACGGAAATGACTTTAAATTCTTTGGAACTAGTAAATTCACACTTTTGTCGGAAATTGTCAGTAAGATCAGCGCAACTACTTTTGAAAACTGATGCTGACTTTGAAACTTGATTACTTTCTAAAAAAAGAAAAGTTGTTGTAAAATTTTTTTAATAGCTTATCATATTTTTGGTTTAATGGTCCCTCATTAAGATTTCTTTTTAATTTTATAATTTTTAATTTTAATTTTTAGTTTTTTTTTAAATTTTATACGAATAATCATGTTTTAAGTTTGGCCATGATTCTTGATAGTAATCGCGATGTTCGTACCAACAAGTTTAAAGGGGAGTGTAACTGCAGTCAAGTTTGGATTTAGTGTTCTTGGATTTAATACTTCCTAGAATTTACGCCTCTCCGTGGGCATGGGTGAGAGGCGCTTTGGGAGGATGTGTGGTGCTCACTCAAGCGTCACAAAACAGAAATAGCAACAAGAAGGAGAAGAAAACAGGAAACAGACAAAATAATGCCGAGACTTTGAGTTTAATTCCACGGTCAGTCCGAAAATTCATATTAGAACCAGGTTCAAGTTCACTTCACTAACTATTGTGTTAAAAATCGAACTATTATGCGGTAAATACACTTTTTAACCGAAGTTTTAGCTATATTTTAAGATAAAATTAAACTTTTTTTCTGCATATTTTTTTTTGTAAATTGTGTTTTTTGATTAAAAATTCAACTACTTGGAAATATGATCTGAATTTAAAAATATTTATTTTTTTGGTTGATAGCTCCTGACACAGCCCTACAAAAAAAATTCTGCAACCCGAGCTACAGCACCATAGCCATACGTATTTGAGGTTGCTAAATCCGAGTTCGAAGTCAGTTTAACTCCTTCAGGATAAAGGTCAAGTAAAGGTCAAAATGAAGAAAATCATTGGATCGGAGAAAAACAATGAACTGCAGAAACCTCTACTCTCAGACATTTTTTGGTTCGCTTTACCTGAACTCGAGGTCAGATTGATCCCGGCAGGTTAGGACAAAGATCAAGTGAAGGTCAAAATGAGAAAGAAATAATGGAATGGGCGTGAACCATTACCTTAAAGCGTTTTTTGGGGTCGCTAAATCTGAACCCTTTGCCATTTTTACCCCATCATTTAAGGATGAAGGTCATCCCAAGGACAAAATTTAGAAAACCATGGAACTGGAGAAAACCTTACTCTCAGACGTTTTAGGGGTCGCTAAAACCGAATACGGCGTTAGTTTGACACCATATGTTCAATTCCGTGATTTGCTCAATTTTGACTCTGGGATAGCCCTAATGTTGACCTTTACTTCACCTTGATCCTGACTTGATGGGCCAAATTGTCCCCGAATTCAGATTCAAATAACCAAAAAAACGTTTGAGAGTAAAGGTTTTTCCCTGTTCAATGGGTTTCTGCATTTTGACCTTTACTTGATCTTGAAACTGACTTTAAGGGGTCAAAATTACCCCGGATTCGGATTCAGCAATCCCAAAAACGTCAGAGAGTAGAGGTTTTCTTCGATCCAAGGGTTTCCTGAAATGTGTGGTTTACCTCGGTTTGCGGAATTTTCTTTTGGGCTGTGTAATAAAAGTATAGAATTTATCTTTATGGTTAAGAATCTAAATATTTATTTGAAAATCAATTTTTGGATTGAAAATTTAACTTTTTAATTTTTCTTCAGAAATAAGGTTTTTCAACTTAAAAATTAACGTATTTGTTCGAAAATTCATGTTTCCTATTTTCAAATTTGAATACATTTACTGTTCATTTGAAAATTCATTTCCTTCTGAAAAAATTTAGCTCTTTCATTTGTTTTGGAAATTTATTTTTTTAGTACAAAATTAAAGTTTTTTCTGGAAACTCAAAGCACTTGGTTGAATATTAAATTTTTAACTGAAAATTTAACTGTTCCGTTCATGATTGCAAGTGCAAAAGTATCTTTTTTACTTCAAACTTCAATAATTTGTTTAAAAACTTAGGTATCTTGTTGAAAATTGTCTCATCTGCTGAAATTCGAATTATCGTTTTGAACCGCCATTTATAAGATTGAAAAGTAGTTTTTAAAACCACAAGTTTAACTATTTAATTTTTAGTTGATTTTTTTTCTCCTTTATCATAAAATTAGAGAGTTCGGGTAAAAATATGTTTATGATAGAATATTCCTAATTTTGGTAGAAATGTTACATCTTATGTTAAAAAAATAAGAATTTTCTTACAAATTCGTTTTTATTTCTTTGAAATTAACTTTTTAAATGTAAATTAAAAACTATAATGAAAATGTAATGGGTCTTTTCTGGTAAAAATTCAGCTGTTCAGTTGAAAATCTTTATATTTTCTGAACATTCGTATTTTTTGTGTAAAACAGCAATTTTCTTGTTTGGCAGTTGAATTACATCTACATGATTTTTTGGTGTTCAGGATTAATTATTTCACTTAAAAATTGAAGTAATTTGTTAAAAATTAAAAAAAACTAATATTTTACCAAACCTCTACTAACCCTAAATTGTTTCACGTAATTTGTAGATAATCGCATACACGTGTACCAAATGGTAAGAATTACATATTAATAGAGACAAGTTTCGAATTTTAGTTTTTTCA
The DNA here is from genome assembly GCF_010883055.1 of Belonocnema kinseyi. Taxonomy (NCBI): domain Eukaryota; kingdom Metazoa; phylum Arthropoda; class Insecta; order Hymenoptera; family Cynipidae; genus Belonocnema; species Belonocnema kinseyi. The sequence continues at coordinate 78,537,883 of NC_046664.1, read as the reverse complement.
GACATGAACACAAACATATTTTTTATTCAACTGAAATAAATTTCAATTTATTTCCTACTCATTTTTGACAAATTTAAATAAAATTCGAAGTAAAATATGAATTTGGGATAGAGCGTAAATTAAATTACACATTCCAGTTCTTCATCACATTCGTTGTTGCCTCTTAAATCATGAGCGTCAAGGTTACCCTCCACAGATATTTACATTTCATTAGAGTTAGTTTCAAAGAAAGAAACGCAATCACTAAATTATTTTAAAGTAATATCACGTTTTATATAATCTTCTACGTTTAAATCAAAATCTTAATGGTTCACTAAAGTGTATTTGGTAGATGACTCGTTTTTTTCAAACTAATTAGATCACTAGTGAGACACACAAGAAGCCAATACCTTATGTTTTTGAGGTCGCTAAACACGAATCCATTCACATAATTTAGCCAACCCTTTAGTATTTGTAGAACCTCCATATCCACAAACCAAAAAACCCAAAACCAAAGAGCTGGAAACACACAAACGCAAAATCCACAAGCTCCAAACCCACAAACTCCAAATACGCTAGCTCCATATCCACAAACCTAAAAAGACAGCAACACACAAACCCCAAACCCACAAGCTCCATATTCACAAACCTAAAAACCTCAACCCCACAAACATCAGGCCCACAAAACCCAAACACATAAGCTCCATATTCATAAACCTACAAACCCCAAACCCACAAACCCCAAACCCACAAGCTCTATATCCACAAGCGTACAAACCCCAAACAAAGAAACCCCAAGTTCATGAAACCCAAACCCACAAACCCAATGATGACGAACCCCAAATCTGCAAACACAAACCCACAAGCTCCATATCCACAAACCTACAAACCCCAAACCGACAAAAATCCAATCCCACAAACTTCGAACCCACCAACCGCAAATTATACCAATTTCTCAATTAGCATTATAAAATGTGAGTCATTTGGTTTTTTGGTATTGAGGTTGGTGGGTTTGAGGTTTGAGGGTATGGGGTTTGTGGGTTTGGGGTGTGTAGGTTAGGGATTTGTGGATTTGCGGTTTCTAGGTTTGGGGTTTTTAGGTTTGTGGTTATGGAGCTTGTGGGTTTGGAGCTTGTTGGTTCGGGGTTTGTGGGTTTTTTATATGGATCTTTGGGTATTGGGCTTGCTGGTTTGGGGTTTGTGGGTTGGGGTTTGTGCGTTGGGGGCTTGTTATTTCTGGGTTTGAGGCTTGTTAATTTTGGGTTTCTAGGTTTGGGGATGAAATTTATGCAGAAATTCCAGGTCTTTAACCACTTCTAGAATTTAACTGCAAATCCTGACGTGCTGGCTCAATTCTGCGAATGGATTCGATTAGAATCCCCGTAGACTCCCAAACACATTTTGTGGTCCTGCGTAATTATATAATACATTAAAAATCAAGAATAGATATTGATTGACGTTCAGATGATTATTTATTCGAAAAAATTTGCTTGAAGTAGTTTTTTTAAATTTTCAATTCTGAACTCAAATATAGACAACTTCTTCGGCAAGTAACTTAATAGAAACTCATCAATTTAATTTTTCAGTTTAATTAGTAAGTGTGCATTAACATTTAATATTATAGATTATTATGATTTATTTACTTGCAAATGCAACTGCTGGGTAGTAAATTATGATTTAGAATTCATTTTAATTCAAGTTATTGCATCGATTGAAAAAAGTGTTCACACAAGTTCAATTATTTTTTGATTACAAATTTTATTATTTGGTTGAAAATCGAATTGACTGAAAAAATTTTTAAAATTAATATTTCAACTATTGTGTGGAAAATTAGCCTTTTTCTTTTTTTAATAAAAAATGTTAATTGGTTAAAAATTCATCTCTTTTGGTAGAAATTTGATCTTTTTTGGTTAAAAGTCGAAATATTCGGGTGAAAATTAGTTTGTTTGTTCCATGAATTTATTTGTTTTTAATTCATAATTAAAACATTTTTTGGTAGAAATATCAACTATTAAATTTTTTGATAAGAAATCGTCTTTTTTTGTAGAAAGTTAGTCTTTTTTCATTTAAAATTAAACAATTTGTTAAAAAATTAAAGTATCATGGTTACTTAAAAAAGGTTTATTCTGATCAAAAACGAAAATTTGTCATATTGCAACCAATAATGATTTTAATTACAAATTAAAAGCAGTTAAATTAATTACAAAAAAAGCTAATTTTCAATCAAACTGTTGAAGCCTCAAACTAACCCGATTAGTTTTCAACTACTGTCGCATTTTTTTCAGGCAACATGAAGTTTATAATTAGAAAGATACATTTTTGAACCAAATAGATGAATTTTCAAGAAAATAGTTCAAATGTTAATCAAAAAAAGTTGTTTGGTCATGAAAAAAAATGCAACCAACTTCTTGAATTTTCCAGTAAATAAGATGAGTTTTCTCCGCAACAGCTGCATTTTCAACTCGATAATATTAATCTAATCCAAATTTATAGCACATCATATTAAGGTAAAATATTATTTACTTACCGAAGCAGTTGGAAAAATTTGAGGTTAGAATTAGAGGTTTCAAGAAACTACTTTAAACAGCTTTTTAGAATTAATAATCAATTGAATGGCAAGCACGTATCTCATAAACAATATTTTTAGTATTTCACTAACACAATACTGGGACATTTTATTCAAATCACGGCGAAAGTGACCGTTGCAGTAATGAATTTGTCCAAATGCGGGACATCAACATATTCATAACTTATCAAATGAAATTGCTAAAAAAGTTATGAATGTTTTTCCTAAACGTATTAAAAATGTGCAAAAACATTATTTTTTCTATTATTGAAAGAAATTTCAATTATGCAATGCTGTTAAAGTTATGCGGAAAGTTTTACCGCGACCTTCAGGCTATTTTTGTCAAGCGACTTTCATTGGCAATCGGTGCCTTTTATTGATGCACGAGCTGTAAGATGTAACAACATTTTCGGTGTAAAATATATTTTGAAATTTTCTGAAAAACGCCTTAAGCTAGTATTTGTATTTCTAGTTTCAATCGTGTAAACTAACATTGAAAATAAAGAAATCTAATCTATGAAAACCGACACAAGTTGCACGTAATACGAATGTTATCGTTAAAAGCGAAGAAACTTCAAGAAAAGAGAATTCACAATCTCTACATTAGGGTTGCCGATGCTTGAAGTTTTATTGTGAAAAATCTGTGCACAATTGTGGGGAAAATACAAAGACTAAACGCGTGGCCTCAGCTAAATTAATTAGCGTGCGCGAAGCGTGAGAAACAACAGTCGCGCGCCCGATGCGTGCTCAATCGTGCAACCCCAGTGGGCCGCGTACAATGAGAATGTGCCTTCGCTGCGGGCAGATTGTTTTTGAATCTCCTCTTGGGATGAAAATTTTACTATTTTATTGAAACTTCGATTTTTACGAGTTTTTCTAAGAACTTGGACACTCACATTTTTACCATGCTTTCAATATCTTTTTACAGAGCCAATTATGTGAAAAGATCCAAATGGTACCTAAATGTGCATGCAAATGATTCGGCATTGGCAGAATTGGAGAGAGCCAAACGCGAAATCGAACTGTTGAAGGAAGCAGCTAGACAACGTATTTTGAATTAGATAAATGACGACGCGATAAAAGTGATACGGCAAGATCGGGAAGCGATTGTCCCTAAGCTGGAAGCAGCTAGACAGAAGCTTTCTGAATTGCATGAAAGGCATGATAGTGTGGAACGCGAATGAATTACATATCTAGAGTAATAAACATTGAAATTAAAATTTCAATTTTAAATCTTCGGTCATACGATCATTTATTAATAAAATTAGTTTATAACAACGTTTCGGCCACATTTTTGTGCCTTCCTCAGGTTTAAAACATTTTGTGTATTCTAAAATTAATAATATAATGGTAATTATTAAATAAATATTTAAAAGTCAAGTTTTTTTTTAAAAAGTAATCGAAAATTTGTTTTAACAATGTACTTACAATTTGGGTCATAATAACATTTTTTTTGTTGATAAATATTAAATCCATATTTGAGTCAGTGTTTTTCCATTTTCCAATCGAAAAATATCATTTCATAATCACTATTTGTTTAAAAAATTATTTTTAATTTCTGTAGTCATACTTAAATAATATGTAGATTATTAAAAATTTTTGTGTGAAAATTTTTAATTTTAAAATTCATTTTGAACACGTATTGTGGATAAACCAAGGTCTACCGAGCTCGAAACTGAGCATGATACTGAAATAATGTGAATTAAACGATTGGAAAGTGTTTACATTTAGTTTAACTCATAACGTCGAATAAACTGACAATAATATTTTTGAATTCAGAACTGAATAAAATATTTAATTAATATTTAAAATACTTAGATACGTATTATCAAAATTTTCTATTTCAGTTTTGTATTTTTTAATGAAAATTGATTCTAAGATTCTCCTTTTATATGTGTTTTTTTCTTTTCCTAATATTTTTATATTGTTAAAAGTAAAATCAAAATAATGATCATGTGTCCATGCATGTTTCGATAGTCCTGTGTTTTGGTTTCCTATTCGACAATCTCTTTTGTGCATTAAAGAATCATTAAAGACTCTAATTTAAAAGAGAATTTATCAAATGTGGTATATTTAATTAAATACAAACAATGTAATAAAGTTTACATAGGTGAAACTGGCAGGAGACTAAAAAATAGAATTACAGAGCACAAAAGAGATTGTCGAATAGGAAACCAAAACACAGGACTATCGAAACATGCATGGACACATGATCATTATTTTAAGTTTACTTTTAACAATATAAAAATATTAGGAAAAGAAAAAAACACATATAAAAGAAGAATCTTAGAATCAATTTTCATTAAAAAATACAAAAGGAACTCCATAAATTTACAAACTGAAATAGAAAATTTTGATAATACGTATCTAAGTATTTTAAATATTAATTAAAAATTTTATTCAGTTCTGAATTCAAAAATATTATTGTCAGTTTATTCGACGTTATAAGTTAAACTAAATGTAAACACTTTCCAATCGTTTAATTCACATTATTTCAGTATCATGCTCAGTTTCGAGCTCGGTAGACCTTGGTTTATCCACAATACGTGTTCAAAATGAATTTTAAAATTAAAAATTTTCACACAAAATTTTTAATAATCTACATATTATTTAAGCATGACTACAGAAATTAAAAATAATTTTTTTAAACAAATAGTGATAATGAAATGATATTTTTCGATTGGAAAATGGAAAAACACTGACTCAAATATGGATTTAATATTTATCAACAACAAAAATTTTATTATGACCCAAATTGTAAGTACATTGTTAAAACAAATTTTCGATTACTTTTTTTAAAAAAATTTGATTTTTAAATATTTATTTATTAATTACCATTATATTATTAATTTTAGAATACAGAAAATGTTTTAAACCTGAAGAAGGCACAAAAATGTGGCCGAAACGTTGTTATAAAACTAATTTTATTAATAAATGATCGTATGACCGAAGATTTAAAATTGAAATTTTAATTTCAATGTTTATTACTCTATTTGATGGACGATCGATGACAATTCCTCGTTGTTGGTTACACCTTCAACTATACTTTTGAATTACATATCTGCTGTTGGTGAGCTTTTAAGTCATTTCGAAGGAGCAAGTGGTATTTTCGAAAGCAACATCGAACCTGCAACAAAGAAGAACACTTCAATGAATAAATCCACGAAAAAGCAATTCCAGCGAATGAAGTGCCAATGGACCATGCGGAGAGAATCGACTACTACGTAGATAGAATTCCAGATGTAACGTTGTCAAGTGACAAAAACGAAAGTTCTGCGAAAACCGCGATTCGAGGTAAAATTCGCTGCTAGAATTGCAGCAAGTGGGATCACTTTGCATCCGATTGTGATCAAGCAGAACGCAAAAAGTGATCTTGCTTCAGGCGTCGTTCGCTGGATCAAGCAATCCGAGATTGTACTCAGATGCAAAAGCGTTTTCCCAGTTCCGCGGTTGTAAACGTGGGCGTTGATAAGCAAGGCTACGAGTTCCTTAAATGAGTCGAGTACGACATGCAACATCTGGACGACCGATTCAACATGAAATTACTGAAACGGTTTGATAGTGAAACCTCGATCAGCTTGATGAAATGAAAGCTGGACACTTTAAATGTGATTTAGTTAATTATTGTCAAAAATAAATATTATACCGATGTTAATCATTCTAAGTCGATGATTTTTGGCTTGATAAAAGTAAGCGCAACGATTAATGGCTTAGCTAGAGTTATAGGATTGTTAGTAGCAGATGATAACACTATGCAATTACCAGTCGTATCGTTTCGTGATTCGTTCAAAAATTTGGTTCATAACTTATTGAAGGTTCTGATAATTTTCACAAGGCAACAATTAAAATTTTAAATATCGAATTTAAAACAGTAGATAAAAATTACAATTATAAAAAAAAGGTTTCTTGAAATTTTATACCCTATCGCTTTGGCTGTTAAATTGTAGGCGCCAAGGTTTTCAATAAAAGATATTTACAATTACCATATAAAATCGTTTGAACTGATATTACAATTTATATGATATTTTACGTTAAATTAAAAATAATAATGCGTCAGGAAAAATTAATTAGTAGAAAATTCGTCTTTTATGTTAAAAATTCATAATTTCAGTTGAAAATTTGACGATGTTTATGAAACATAGTTTTCATGCTCATAAAATAATTGTTTAGCTAAAAATTTATATTATTTTAGTTGCAAAAATATATTTTTGTTGTAAAAAATTCATCGACATCGGTTGTATATTTAACTACTTTTCTTTAAATTTGTTTCTTTTGTCACATTAAAAATATAAGACATTTGGATGTTTGAAAAATGAATCACTTCTTGATAGAATCTTCCACAATTTCACACCACGAAATTCAAATTTCAAAATAAATGAGGCAAAATACCAACAAAAGTTTTGAAAAGGAATCATAGCTTTTAAAAAGCCCTAACGAATTTCTTTAAACGATTTTTCAATAGGACTTGTAATTTTTGTTTTATTTATTGAAAAAACTACGCAGCAAATAAAAAATTCAAACAGTGAACCAACAGGCGTGATATAAGAAAAAAAGTTCCAGAAGGAATTGCAGCTTTCAAAAACTATAAAAAAATTTATTTGAACCGTTTTTTGATTGGACTCGTCATTTTGGTTTTATTTATTAAAAACGCTATGAAAAACGCCGAAAATCCAAATTTTGAACAAATAAACGACGCAAGATATGGGAAAAAGTTTTAAAGGAATTTTTCCGTTTACAAATTCCTGAAACATTTCTTTTTAAGATGTTTTGAAAGAATCCATAATTATTAATTTATTTATCGAAATAGATTTGAGAAAAATCGAAAATTTCAATATTACGCAAAAAGATGCGAGATATGTTAAAAACTGATAGAAGACTTGTATGCTATTTTGTTTTATCCATTAAAAAATTAAAAATCCAAATGATTACCGAATTGAAAAAATTTACGAATAGAAAAATGAACATAATATTTATAATATTTAATATTTATAATAAATAATCTTTGCTGTGATTGATTGTACATTTTCGGAGAATTTTTCAATTTTCTGACAATTATTGTCTATTTAAACATATAAAAGATTCTCTAAGTTGTAAAATCTTTCTCTTTGGTTGTTTTTTTATAAAAACCTCTTACTCACGTCAGATGTTGCAATCCCATAACTTTTGTCTATCATTTTTTGTTTATGCCTTTTATCGTTTTTCCATATATGTTTAATTTTTCTTTTTGATGTCATTCTTTACGATTAAAACCAAAATTATGCTTTGAATTAAAAAGTGATTTCTAACAAGTTTGTAGATGTCTTATAGATGTACCATTTTTGTGCCCCTATTTTTTTCTTAGCCTATGTCGTTTTTAAAAAATTTTATTTTTTAATTTTGAATGTTATTTTTTACCATTAAAACAAAAAATGCGCATTCTGTCAAAAAACGTTTCAAGGAAAATGTGTAGCTCTTTCTTAGTCAAACAACTTTAGTAGTTTGTGTAGCTTTTCCAAAAATCTCTTTTTTGCATTTTTTACGAATAAAAAAAATTACGCACTCTATCAAAACGTAAGTGATAAAAAATTTGTAGATTATTTTTAGTAGCACAATTTTTATTTATTCATCAATGTTCCAATTCTGCATAGTTTCGCACCAAATGGAGATTTTGATGCATTTTTTGTTAGATCAAGATTTGAATATTCGATTTTTTAAGAAAATTCAAAAACTTGTAACGATAATCTTGCAGGGCTTTCAAAAAGCAACTTTCATCTTCTCTTGCTTTCTTTTCATATCGAGCGTTGTTCGGCCTAACATTTTTTTTCGATTGATTTAAAAAATTTTGCAATTGCTATAATTCAGATATTTAAAAAAAAATTATAAAAACAAATTGATCGGCTTTCTGAGTACTACGAATGGCCGTAGATGAAATATTTAAATCTTAAAAAAATTAGTGATAAAAATGTTGAAAGGGTCTAGCTTCTGGAATTTCTATTCAAAATGGATGAAAACGAAATCTTTCTGTCTTCTATAATCTAAAAAAGTGCGCCAAAGTTCGCCTTAATTGGTTCATTTTTTCGAGAATTATGGTGTTCCTGGACGGATTAACGGACAGGCAATTGCAATACTTTCTCAATCATGAACCATCAGTATGTAAAAACGCGTTGAAAATATTGTTAAAAAGTAAAAAAATTTATTTTTCAAATCTATGAACAAACAGCTTTTAAAGTATATTTGGGTGAATTGATGAAATTCCATTAAAAAATAAACAAAGAAAAAAGCAGTCTGCAAAATCAGACGTGCTCCTTTGAACTTAAAATATAAATTGCACCCAAATAAAAGTTTATAAATGAAGTCATGAAGTTTTCTTCGGGAAATTAATTAAATAATTGCACTCAAAAGTTGATTTTATTTTGTATAATATTATCTCTCTATAAATTGAATTTTGGAAACGATTCTGCAAGATGAAACTCTCCTTCATAATGACATACAGCAATGGAAATTACGAAATTAAATGTTTCAAAATTAAACTAATATAAATATAATATATATTGGTGTCATATTTTATAAGTAAATCCAGCAGGCATTTTTATAATAAAATTATGACATTGACGCAAAGTGGATAAAAGAGAAACAATAATATTTTGTTTTTGGCAATCTTCAGTTCAGGAGAAACCGAAGACTACCTTTTGATCATTTATTTCTTGTGAAATAATGCAGATAAAAAATTTCTGATTGAATCCCTAGAAAGATCAGTCAAAGAACTTATAGAATCCATCATAATCCGAAAATCGATTTTTTGCCTAGTAGGTCTCTTTTCTCGAATCGCGTCTCATTTGTTCCGCTGCATACTTTCACGTGGAAGGGTACTTTTTCGGGGAAATTATGAAGACAGGGAAAATTTTCAAGTTTCATGGAGTTAATTTGCAGTTTTAAATCTTTTTTACATTGTTCAAAGTGGTTTTCCAACTTTAAAAAGGTTTTTGATGACGAGGGGTAGGTATGTACGTCTTAGGTATAGTATTTGGAGGAGGTATTATATATTATTGAAGAGCAAGAAGGATAAAAAAAGTATCAAATGGCAGTGTTTTCTAATTTGTATTATTTTTTCATGCTTTTTCATACACATATATGTTCTGCTGTATACGTTCACGTGGTAGGGTCGCTTTTTGGGGAAATGATAATAAGGGGGAAATTGTCAAGTGCCATGTAATTAATTTGGATTGCTAAATCAATTGACACACTTGCACATTTGATTGGACTTTTTTAGGGTCAACCTGGCTTTCTATTACTAACCACAAAAACTTTTCTTCTACTCTGTCTAGTACAGTCGAAAAGTTATCTAAAAAATGTCACCTAGTTACTCATCAGGCAGAGAAAAAATGGTGTTAACGTTATAATCCTAGATGCAGCTGAACAACCGATGTTAAGGTGGTGCTCCAGACGCGTACCTTTATCGACCAGAAACCTATATTACTCTATTTCGACTACTGTCTCGACCACTCCTCTGGTCCGCGCCCAGAAGAATCTGCGTCGAGGTGAAGATGCCAGTAACGCCAGGAGGCCCGAAGGTTTTGCACAACAAAATACGTGTACAGTATGCTAAAAACGGCCCACGCACGAGCCGTCCGTACACACACACACAGAGAGCCAACCAGATGAACAGAGAGAACAGAGCATGCGATCTGTTGCGCTGTTGCGGTGTCCGCTTAACCCAACTCTTTTTGAATTTTTAATCGCTTATATGGAAAGTAAGCTAGCTGCTGGTGTAGTAGGAGGAGTCAGGATATGGACTCTCGCCATATGCATATGACATGGTGCTGCTAGCAAAGAGCGAAGAGGCTATAAAGTAGATGATCAGAAGGTTAAGAAGATACTGAGACAAAGTTAGGTTAGAGTTAAATGCGGACAAGTCGAAGGTTACGGTGTTCAGGAAAGAAGGTAGGAGACATTAGGGAGGGGACTACAAAAAGAAGGACAAGCGGTACAGAAGGTGAAAGCGTTTGTGTACCTAGGCTTCCCGTTTCCGAGGAATAAGGAAGTGGATGTTCATGTAAAACAGACAATGAGAAGGGCAAATGTGGTCATAAGGCAGGAGTGGGGGCTGGGAAAGAGGTTGTTCGCAGATTATTTTCTAAGCAGAATAAACTTGTTTGATTCGCCAGTGATGAGTGTCTTATTTTATGGAGTGGTGGTGTGGGTGTTGAAGGTAAGTTAGGAATTCAATAGGATGCAGGAGACGTATGTAAAGTGGACACTGGGGATGGCAATGAATACGCCGAACTATATTGTGAGAAGGAAGACAGGAAGAAAAAGTTCAGGGAATGTAACGGGGAGCCGAGCATGTGAATATTAAGAGAAATTTTTAGAAGAGGGGAGAAGTGAGCTAATAGGGTGTGTTGGTGGGAGAAGGAGAACAGACGTAGAGGTAGGAAGATGGAGGTGGAAAGGAAAATATATTTTACGACAAATGGATTGCAGATGGATAAACGAGTCCAGACGCGGATGCATGGAGGATTATAATAGATTCTGGCTTCCTAGAGAGAAGAGGATGTATGAGTTGTGTTGGAAGGGGGTTGCCAAAGTGGAGCACTGGTTGTGGAGTGTGAGGAGGTGAAAAGGAGGGAGATAAGCATGAATGTATTGTTACATGAAAGGGAGGACCAAAGGGCAAGTAATACGTGTGAATGGTGAATATGTATATTCAGTGTATAAAAGGGAAAGAAATCCCTAAATTCAAGTAAAATGAGAAGAGTCACGATTTAATGTAACAACTAACAACTATTTCATTGGACCTCGATGCACCTTAATTATCCTGGTAACATATAATCCTATTCATCCAAGCGACAATCCTGCTCTATTTTAAAAAATAAACATTGAAAAAATTTACATTTCCAAAAGAGATAATTTACCTACAATTTATTTTCCACATTATTTAACTAAATGCACTAACATAACCTTCTACTACCTCTTTAATAATTTTGTAAGTTAGCAAACTCAAAATGGTGATGTTAAAAATAGGGGCATAACTATATTCTGAAACAGAAGAGTGTTCTGAAGGAAAGGACAAAAAAGGAAATAGCCATGAGGGTGAACAAAAGTCTTGGTGTAATCATATATTACACAGGCCCACAAAAAAAACAAAAGTGTCTGTGCAATTGACCAGACCTATATATTCTTATGTATTTTTCGACGCCGAATCCGAATTTGCAATAAAAAAGTAGGGTCCAGCTACTTTTTTATGGGGTTTTGCTCGAAAAACCTCATTTTTTACGGTTTCTTCATGGTTTTTTTTAAATAAAAAAAATAAAGAAAAATTTTATTTTTTTGACTTCAGAATCGAATTCTACGGGAAAAAATACATCGAAAACCATGTTTTGATTTTTTTTACGAAAATTTCAACCCACCATACGGCGATGAAAAGGTAGAAAATCGCGAAAAGTGAACATTTTCTTCAAATTTGATTAAAATGACATTAAAATCAAGTTTTACGATTTTAAACCGATGTATAAACATTGAAAATACTTTACTGGAGGTTTTTGAGGTCCCTGATCACGAATTTTAAGTCATTTTTTTCAAAAAACAACTCCTAGCCGGCGTAAGTGGACAATAAACGTGATAAATTGATATTTTTTTCAAAAAATCGATGTTTTGGATACTGTTCTGGAGGT
>NC_046664.1:78509463-78525588 GCF_010883055.1 Belonocnema kinseyi | reverse complement strand
AAAATCAAAACATGGTTTTCGATGTATTTTTTCCCGTAGAATTCGATTCTGAAGTCAAAAAAATAAAATTTTTCTTTATTTTTTTTTATTAAAAAAAAACCACGAAAAAACCGTAAAAAATGAGGTTTTTCGAGCAAAACCCCATAAAAAAGTAGCTGGACCCTACATTTTACTGCAAATTCGGATTCAGCGTCGAAAAATACATAAGAATATATAGGTCTGGTCAATTGCACAGACACTTTTGTTTTTTTTGTGGGCCTGTGTTATCATACAGGGGTATTCTTAATTTTAGAAAAGGATCATCATTATTTGAAAAAGGGTAAATCATATTTTAACAATAGTGTACGTCGAAATTCATCAGAAAGGGGTAACTAATTTAATAAAAGTAAGAGTCATGATTTAACGAGAGGGGAAGCCATAATTTACGACAATGGTTTGATACGTAAGTCAAGTTAGCGATTGTTTTGCATGAATGTACTCCCTGAAGCAAAATCAGCGGATTCTCACTTATTCCTCAGTAGCACACTATTTACTAATAAATCAGTAAAATTTCTAACCGTTGACCAGATAGTTCCTAGAATACGTCGCTCTTATATACAGTTCCGCATTCCACTGACTTTCGATGGAAAAACAGCTATTTGTTCTTATGACGAGGGCTGTTTGATAAGTCAGTGACTTTTTGAATAAGAGATTTTTTGCGGCAAATAAGCATTTTATTTGGCGAACGCCATCTATGAATAGACTCTTGTTAAATCTTAAGCAAGCTGGGTCATTTGGTTTATTTTTGACAGCCATTGAAGGTACATAACCTCGTGAATTTTAACGAAAATAGAAAAAAGTAAATTTCGTGTCCGGATTAAGCATTATTTTTTACGTAAAATAACCATAAATCAAACGAAGAAAAGGCTTTCTAAATACTAAATACTACGCTGAGGCTGTAGGAATCTCAACTGAGCGGGTACATCACATTTAACATAAATATTTGGATATGAAAAAACTGTCCGCGAGATAGGTGCCGCGATTGCTCACACTTGACCATAAGCGCAACCGTGTGACCACTTCAAAGGAGTGTTTGACGATGTTCAACCTCAATCCGCACGAGTTTTTGCACCGTTTCGTAACCTTGGATGAAACGTGGATCCAGCACAACAAAAGTTCTGTCCCATCCGGACAATGTATGGGTGCACACGTGTGTAGTTGCGATGGCAAACATCCATAAATTGGGCTACGAACTGCTACCTCATCCAGCATATTCTCCAGATTTAGCCCCCTGCGACTATTTCCTGTTTCCAAACCTAAAGAAATGGCTGAGCGGTTAGAGATTTGGGTCAAATGAAGAGGTCATGACCGAAACAAACGCCCATTTTCAGGCTTTAAGAAAACCTACTATTTGGAAGAAATACAAAAATTGGAAACACGCTGGACTAAGTGTATCGAACTAAAAGGAGATTATGTTAAGAAATAAAACGCTTTATGCCGAAAAAAGATCTCCTATTCAAAAAGTCACTGTCTTATCAAACAGCCCTCGTATAACGCACCCTTTTGGATTCGAAATATCTTCATAGAGGCATTTTTCTTTTGTTCCAAGGCAAATCTCTTTTTAACATCCAACAGTAGTCTCCCCTCATATTTTCATTCCATCTGCATTGATATCTTTGTTCCATCACTTTGAGATTTTGTTAGAACCTTCCGCCTATTCCTTACAGTAGTCCTCAATGTTTTCAGGGAAGTACTCAATATGAAAATCCATGAAATGTAGCTTTAAACTCATCAAATACTTCAATTTTTTGAAACTATTGACCATTCTCGAGACCTGTTTTTTCCATTTTGGTCTGTTAACATTTCCGAGAAATTGTTGAATGACGTTTTTGTAATCAAGCCATGCTTTCTTCTCAGTCAAAGTAATTTTATAATTAAAAACTTAATGTCCTTAAGGTATTTTACTAGGCAGTCTGATAAGTCCCTGAAAAATGAAACACGGAGACGTTTTTTTGGTCAAAGTCGGTTTTATTTTTCAACATACTCTCCTTCTAGGTCGATACAGCGAGTACAACGATTTTCTAACTTTTTGATACGGTCCGAAAAGTACTCGATCGGAAGGTCTCCAAAATACGCCTCAGTTTCAGCTATAAGCTCCTCATTTGAGTAAAAACGCTTACCGGTCAGCAATCTCTTCAGGTTAGGGAACAAGTAATAGTCGCTGGGGGCCAGGCCTGGTGAATACGGTGGCTGAGGAACCAATTCGAAGCCGATTTCATGCAATTTTGCTTGTGCAACTAAGCATGAATGAACAGGCGCCTTGTCGTGATGATAAGGAGATTTTTTCTTCTTCAAATGCGGTCGTTTTTCGGCGATTTCGATTTTCAATCGGTCCAATAATGATGAATGGTATGCTCCGGTTATGGTTTTACCTTTTTTAAGATAGTCCACGAATATTATGCCATCGGCGCAAAAACTCGGTCGGCTTACGCGAAAATAATGCCAAATTCTGCTGGGAAGTTGTCACACGAATTCGTTTTTGGTCCACTGCGAGCAAACGCGGCACCCATCGCGCGCAGAGCTTCTTCATGCCCAAAACTGAATGCACGATATTGCCCACACGTTCCAATGATATGCCTACCGCATTAGCTACCTCTCTCACTTTCACTTTGGGATCATTCAACATCAGATCATGGATTTTTTCGACATTTTCTGGTATACGACCTCTTTTGGGCGCCCAGATCGTTCAGCATCAACTGTGCTCGTACGGCCACAACGAAACTCGGTAAACCACTTATGAATCGTTCCAATCGATGGAGCAGAGTTCGGGTAATACTTATCCAGCTTGGCCTTGGTCTCGGATATCGTTTTCTTGCGAAGATAGTAGTGTTTGATCAAAACTCGAAACTCCGATTTTTCCATATTAAAAAAAAATCGGAGGTTAGTCGCTTCTCAGTGCTGTAACTTGTAAATGCGTTAACATAAATGGCTGAAGTTTTGACAGGCGTCATTTGAAGGATCAAGCTCGACGAAAATGGTTCACATTGGTGAATAATAATGCCATCTCTTAGAATTTTCAGGTACTTATCAGACTGCCTAGTAGTATCGACTTCTTACCACGCGCAAGTTACTGGACTGCACTTCTGGACCCAACAACCAACAACCTTGGTCTCATTATTTTGTTTTCGTAGCTAGTGTCACATGTGCACAAATGTAATTTCTTTATTTTCAATGTTCTTTTTCATGAATAAAGAAAAAATGAACTGTTCTATTAAAAAGAGATTTTGAACAAATTTTCGGTTTCTTTTTGTGTGCACAATTTTTTCCCCATGTATCCTTTGTAATAACTTCCACACTTATAGTAATCTTGCAGGGCTTTCAAAACTCCACGTTTTTCTCCCTCTGATATTTTTTCACATCGAGCGTGGTTCGGATTAAAATGTTCATGTTCGTTTAAAAAAATTTTTCTGGAAAAAGTTTTAAGAATAAATTGTTCGTTTTTTCCTTACTAAAAATAACCGTGCATAAATTTTTTCAATCCTAAAAAAGTGGTCTCAAAGATGTTCAAAATACAAATTTTTGACATTTTGATCCAAAATGGTTGACTAAATACCGAGACCTTGAATTTATGAAACTAACAGAGTATACCAAAGGCCAATCTAATCTGTCAATACTTTCGAATATTATTTCGCTAATACACCTAAAATCTACAGATATACTGACAAACACACTAACGCAGATTCAGACAGACACTTTTGCAAATACCTTTTTTTTCAGGTAGGGGAAGGGGTATTTTTCAGAAGTCAAATGCCTTCGCTAATAAGAGTGTAAAAATTTATTTAGTTTAGCAAAAATAGATGATATAGACAATCGCTGCGAATCCCCATGAAGCTATTTTCAATCACTTCTTTGTTTATAAAATCGATTTGTCCATACACGGTTTTTCTTTTCCCACTGTTTGCCAATCGCCAAAGAAAATATCTAGATGGTTATGGAATTCATCTGCTCAAAAACAAGTCAACACATTTTCATTCTGGTTCGGATTTTCATTCTGTCGTCGTAACAAAAAATAGTCTAAAATAAGAACTGTTTACCTTTCGTCCGCAGCGTGATATTGACCTTGCGTGGAACTGTAGTTGTTATTTTTGTTCTGTAGGGTATGCAGTTATTTGTTTAAAATTCTTTGAAATTGGGTATTCCCTGCCTACGGGAGAATCATAAATTTCTTCGGGGGTCATATCTTCCACCGCGCCACTGTCTATGTTTATTTTCACTCGTTTGTCAGTCTCATTTTGTGTTTCTTCATATCTTTTTGTATATATTGCCCGAAGATATCGATTATCGTTCTTGAATATCGCAAATACGTCACCATTGGAAGTTGATAAAACAGTTTGTTTGCCAGTTGGTAGGGGCCCCATGCCTTTACCTGCTCGTTTCACTTTAATTGGCATATGGCGAGGAAAAGTGTATCTACGAATTTCAAACTGACGGTTCGGATTTCTCGTGGGGATAAGTCGAATAAATCCAAGATTGTCAAACGTAAATCCAAATATACGTGTAGAAGAAGGCCTGGCTAAAGGAGACCTGTATCTAACACTCAGAGCACGTTTCACATGAGGAGACCTGGACCTGGAACGAACGTATTGTGCTTCAGGAGGAGAAGAACAACTGACCCGATAATCAGGTGCGGCAGAAGTAAGAGAACTTTCAGAAGAATTTCGTCTGGCAGGAGAAGAAGAATTTTTGGCACGAGGAACACCACCAATAGGTTCGCCATTAGGTAAACAATCGAACTGATAACTCAACTCTGCAACAAATAATAAGTGCACATCAGTTTTTTCAGGCATATTTTTCTTTTCTGAAGAAAGAATTCGCTATCCTCGTGTTTAAATATAATTAAATTAACATGAAATTCTTTGAAACTCATCATATTTTAATTGTTATTCTTCAGAATGACGTCAAAGACGAAATCACTCTGATGAATAGATACAGTACAAGTCCGATAACCTTCCAACTTCGGGGCCGCACGCGCGGAAAATTCCAGGAATTGCGGGCTTATCGGATACGCCCTCTAGTAGCATGATATTAGGTGTGCGCATGCGTCAATCATGGGCGCAAGTCATGAGCAAAATAGCACACGCAGTGGAAGAACCACAATTAGTGTGCGTGCCGTACGTGAGATGACGTTTTAAGGGGAATGTACACTTACCGGGAGGAAAGTTATCGGACTTGTATGTTGGAACAGAAAGTTCAAATGCAGTGTATTTAACTTAAAGGTCGTATTCACATATAAATTTTTCGTTAGGAGCACAATCGCATTTTGTTTTGTTTAAACTATTTTTTCTTAGTTTATAATATGCGATCGAAAAGATTATATTCGTCGTAGTATATGAAAGTGCTGACTTTAAAACGTGAATAATCTTTCAGAAATCAAGCAAGAAGCTGTTCTAAACATTTTTAAAGCCTATAAAATTAAAAAGAAACCTTTACCGGTTATCGAGATAGAACTAAAAATGTCAAAGTTTTAGATGTCAAGTTTCAGTCGTTAATCACCACTGTCGGCCAGGCGACTTAAATTCCGCGCAGACACGCTTGCCTTGTATGGTGTAAAATTTTAATTTTTGCTTCAGCTTTTCCAGGTTATTTCGATGTGGATGGAACTTCATCAAATTGCAGTTCTGATAGTCTAGATTAAAGAAGTTGTCAGGCATGAAGTCCGAAAATGGCGCGCTTTTCAAATACAAAGGCCTGCACTTCGAAACGTTTTTACAAACCTTGGCGAACATCTTTAAAAACAGAAGAATAGGGGAAAAATTGCTCCCTGCAGAGCGAATGAGGAAAATATATAAACAGGAAATCAATAGGTTTCAAGGAAAGAGAAGTTTCTTGCCAATAAAAATTGGGCTGAAAGCTGTAAAAACCTCTCATAATTGTAGGTTGCTTCTTTTTTTGAGTACCCTTTCCTCTTACAATTGCGGGATGCTTGTTTTTTTATCACCTTGCTTCTCAGAATTGCAGGGTACTTGTTTTTTCACTTCCCGTGCCTCTGATCAATAAAGGCATGATATAAGTTCGTTTGGGCTCGTTTACTCGTGTTGGTTGATTTGGGTTCATTGGTTGGGGTTAGTTGTTTTGGGTTAGTTTATTGGCAACAAACTCCTTATATATTCTCTTTATTGACTGAATATTTGCTACAGTCTACTCATTCCGTGCCTTTATTGGCCGAATATTAATAAAAAATAAGCAGTAAACCATTAATGACCTTGAAATATAATGTGTGGTTTAAAGTCATGAATTCCTTGAAATTTATCACTCGAAGCGAAACAAATTTTAAAGACAGTGACCTAAGGTTTCGAAAATGGTTTAGAGTTAAACCCTTTGTAACTCGAAATGCTAGTTCAAATTTTAAACGAGACGGTGTGAGCTACAATTTTACAATGTTGGCTTTTTGGTTAAAAAATTCCATCTTTGCTTAGAAAAATATTTTTCAGATATATTTGATAAACATTTAATTTATTGTTTGATCATTCGTTCATTTTTTAACATAATAAAAAATTTTAAATGCAATAAGTAACACATCTTCTGCAAGGTGAAATCTACTTTTGGTCTAACAGATCCAGTTTCTGATGGGCTTGCCTCTAAGTTGTAACATCCTTCGATTTATTTTTTTTGTCAATAAAAATTTTTCTCACATAAGATGTTTCAACCCCAACTCACAACCAACAGTGTAATTATATAAACAAATTTACTTTCGCTAGATAATCTTACGTAAATTGTAGATTACCCCTTACGAGTATACCGTATGGTACGAGTTGCGTAATAATAGGTAAACTTTTCTACTTATATTTTTTTCACACTCTTACACATATTCTTAAGCCTTCTGAAATGAATTTAGATTAAGCCCTTAGTCGTCTTGAAGAATTTCAATTGAAGATAGAAAGAAAATAGCAATAGGGATGGAATGAACATTAAATTGTATTCTATTTTATTTGCGTATAGCTGAAAAAATCTTCTTAAATTATAGGTACATTATATAATTATATTTACCAAAAAAATTAAAGACATACGCCAGAGATAAGACGACACTAGAAGCAATCCTCATATTTTTTAATTAGAGGATATTATTAATATATTGATTAGGAATTTTCTTTAAAAATGAACTAATGAGTATTCTCCTTCTTCATTACATTATAAAGTGTATTATATAGTCCTTATCTTTTCAAAAGATTATAGACGTCAAACGTATCCTTCACAGATATTTACGTTTCATAAAACTCGGTTTCGGAGCCAAAAATACTTACTAGATGTGTTGATACTGATATAAAAATTTACAAAATTTGTACGTTTGAGTAAAAATGATAAAGATTTTTAAAAAATATCCGAGCAGACCGGGGCAGCACCAACACCACGATGCTCTCTAGTTTAACCTGTCCAAATCAGTCTTTAAATCAATAGATACATTCTTTTTTTTATTTTAAAATTATTTCCCGAAATGTAAAGCATTTCCGTAAATTCTCTCTTTCTCTCATTACTTTCATTATGCGAAATCACAATCTTTAGTGATCTTGTATACAACACTATCCTTCTTTAAATTATCCAAAAGATCCTTGCAAAAAGTTATTGTTGATTCCACTTCAAATGGTATACGGAAAATAGTATGAATCTTAAACACTTTCAACACAAATTCAAAAATTTTTGAAATATAACTAAAAATGGAAGAACAAAAGTATTTAAGGAATTATACTCTCTCAATTCCCTCTAATTATCGGCAGGCAAAACATTGCTTTGTTTGCTTTTGAGTTGTTGCGTTCTAATCTTAATATTTTTCTCAATTAACTTTTGTGGGGAATAATTTAGAAAAAGGATATTCCTAACCGTAACTCGATTGTCAAAATGCTACGTGGGGGGGGGGGAGGTGTCCAAAAGTGAGCAAAATTTGGCTGCGTGGTTTATGGACGGCCGCTAATAATATTACCATCCTGATCCTAAATACTTCTATGTTCAAAAAACTGATTTTATTTTTCCCTTCCATTTCATAGATAAATTGAAGTTTTGGATAAAAACTGTTAAAAGTATTGACAAACATCTGCAACCTTGCCAGAGTTATACATAAAAAGTTATCGTCAACATATCGTAAATAAAAAGGCAAAGCAAAATCTAGTTCTTGATAAAGAAAGCTCCGAATCCTCCATAACAGTTTCTGCTAAAATCTGAGAAATGGCTGCCTTCTCATTTTTCTTTCCTATTTTTTATTGTTTCCCGAGGAGGAAATTTATTTTATTTTCTTTTTAGGAGAAAAGTGTTTTTCTTTTTTTTTCAAGTTTCAATGGGAACGTTTCATCCTGAAGGTAGCCAAAGCAAAGAAAAAGAAAGTAGGAAAACAAGTAACGGTAGGAATAAAGTAGAGAGCGAGAGCAAAATAAACGCGAATTTATATACGAACAGAGCTGGGTAAAATGGTTCTCAAAATTTATTTAAAATATAAAATGCAAAATAGGTTTAAAAGATTCACTTAAGATGTAAAATGGAAGATGGCTTTCTGTTTACCATCAATCTCCTGAGCAATTTACCAACGGTAGGCAATATTTTTATTATTTGTTTTGCAAATATGACTATTTGCTTTAAGGATCAATTGCTTCTCGAAAATTGCGTTTCCAATCGACCTTCTTTTTGGGCTCATGAGTAATTCCAGTGATGGACGATCCTTTACTTTCTATATTAACACCGGAGATATTTGAGATCAGTATTGATACTGTCCCACTAACACAACCATTTTATAACGCTCTAGCCGACAAAAAAAGACGGAAAAGAATAACTTTTAGTCCTAGTTTCTAGCTGCACTACTCGATATGCTGAGACTTAATTTTTCGTCGGGTATGCACATGTTAAACTTTTGTTTACTATGATAGGCTTATTTACCTTGAATTTTTTCCAGGTAAAGAAAACTGCAAGAAAACCAACCCCTAAAGTGTCGCATGTTTTCTGACAGTCCAGTTTGACAGCAGGTATTCGACTCTATTCTTAGAATGCAGACAATCGCAAGATTGAGCGCGTCTAGGGCGCGCAACGGTTGAGTTTCGCGCTTCGCGCTCGAACATAATTACACCTCGCGCTTCGCTCTCAGATACTTATTCTTTGCATTTGGAATGCTTGAAAAAAACTCTATCAAAAAGATCTCTTTTAGATGGCAGTATTTATATGCGTCTTCATATTCTGAATTGTCTACTTAATCACTAAATACTTAGTCCGTCAATGATGGGGTTAAAACCAGACTTTGTCCAATATGTGTGGGCAGACTGCTCTCATCAGATCACTTGATTGCATTATAAAAATGCGTCCGTGACTGATGATATATACCGGGACAGCCCCGTGCAAAAATAATCAAATAAAAAATCTAACTCTAACCAATAATGCCTTCGACATGTTGAGCAGTATAAGCCTGTGACAACATTTCAACACTGAAATGTTTTTTATGAGCCTCGGTGGCTCAGTTGGTTAGACACTCGGACTTCACCTCAGAGGTCCGTGGTTCGATCCCTGAGCCGGTACCTCAAGAAATTTTTCAATGTACCTTTACCGAGGTTCTGGTGGTTCGGAACCCACCTTAAGCTGTAGGTCCCCCCATCGTGTACTTGACTGCAACCCAGTCCGTCAATGATGGGGTAAAAATCAGGCTTTGTCTGATATGTCTGGGCAGACTTCTCTCATCAGGTCACTTGATTGCATTATAAAAATGCTTTCGTGACTGATGATATATGCCGGGACAGCCCCGTACAAAATGATCAAATAAAAAAAAAAATCCGACTTTAACCAAAAATGCCGTTGACATGTTGGGCAGTATAAGCCTGTGACAACATTTCAACACAGAAATGTTTAAAAAAAAAATAATAAATGACATAAGGATAAATCTGAAAAATATACGCAACTTTTAGTTTAGACACGGAATAATCCTGATTCGGATCACGGGGTATGGACCTCAGTAGAATAGTTGTTATAAGATTCAATTTAGAACTGATATAAACATATTTTTTCAAACCTTTATGTGAATATAATTTATTATTTTAGGTTGCGATAATAATGAAACGCTTTACAAAATAATATATAGACCTATGAAACACCAAATACTTTCATCGTCCTCTTTCATTTAAAAAAAGGCAGAAAAGAAATGGTAAAATTTTGAGTCAATTGAATTTTCCGGGACAGAGAAGAATGCCTCTCTGGTACGTCTTTTCGATTTTTAAGTTCTTTTCAAATGTTGTACAACTTGGAAATTTAGAAATAATTATTATATAAAAATTCTATTATATATAACATAATGCTACATATATAATACTATACAATCGTATACGATTCTATTTTCAATAACTACAAAGAATGTTTGAGAATAACGGGAAAGTTTAGGGTCACCTAATTTCAAAATATCATTTTGACTGTGTGTATGCTGATTTACGACCCATACGTAATTTTACGGTCGATATAATCGATTCAAAAGCGTATGCTATTGTTTCTTATTTTCTTGATTCAAATAAAATATTATCAAATTATTTAAAAAATTGATGAGACTCAACTGCAGATGTCCTAGACTGATTGTTGCCTGGGGTTATGTAAGACGTATAACTTATAACTAATAAGAAACGCACTTTATTAAAATATCCGCTATCGACGAGAATCGAAAGAAATGAAAATTTTAAAAGCTTGCATCTCGGTAATTTAGAAAAATACTTTTATATTTTTTAAATAGAAGTATAAAAAGGCATCATAGCTTTAATGCACACTTTAAAAAGAATTCAATCATAGTCCAAACTTGTAGATATAAACAACCCTTTCTGGGAATAAGAGTTAAAGAGTAAATTAATAAATGTTACTTCATTTTTCTATAACAATAATCTACATTAAAAATTGTAAGTACATTAATAATTGCAAAAAGTAATTACTGATTAAAAATATGCAATGTTGGATAATTAAAAAAAAACGTAAAAAAAAATCTTATGGGACTTTGGAATTCTCCCAAAATATAGGGATGATTAAGAAATTACAATAAGCTTGTACGCAGTTCTGTAATAATTTTGGATCATTTCGGACATTTTTATTATATTTAAATAATTTGTAATAATAAATATACATGTATTTAAACTTAGGTAACTTGTAAAAAGGCTAAACTTTTATAAACAAAAATTAATAAAAATCTAGAGAACTTCATAACATGCCAAAATTTTTTGGAAATTTAGATTAATTATAAACAATTTTAGAATGTGATAGAATACTTATAGAATTATGAAAATGCTAGACAACTTTAGATAGTGTCAGAATTTTATACAAAGTTAGAGTTCTATGAAGGATCAAACTAATTATTGACAAATTTAGAATGTACTAGAACATTTAAGTAATTTGAGGAATTCTAGACAATTTTAGAAGAAACCAGAATTTCATAGAGAAGTTTAGAGGACGTTAGAATTTTACAACGTTTTGAGAATAATGAGAATTATACAGAAAAATTAGACTAATTCTAATAAATTTAGATTAATTCTGACATATATAGAGAAATACAGTGAATTTAGATAATATTAACAAATTTAGAGTGTCTTAAAGATCAGTATTTGGTATAGTGTGCATGTATTATAACTCGCACTCGATTTATTCCCATTTGCTGTACGTGGGGTAAAGCGAGAGCGAGTAACATTAATTATATTATAAAAACAAGAATAAATGAACTATGTTGTTTAACGTAAACGGAAGATTTCAAAATTTACATGACACACAAAATAGGCAATGTGCTTTTGAATAAATAAAAGGTGAGTATTTAAAATGTTTAGATAGAAGAAAATGGAACCAGTAAAAACCTCGTTGGACGATGAGATAAAATTAACAAAAACTCAAATCTAAGAAGTAGAAGCAATAAACATGAAAGTAGATGAAAATAATGATGTAGAAGAAAAACAAGAAACGTCAGAGGACAAGGGAAAATCAATGGAGGAAGGACAAAAAACTTCAGAAGCAAAAAGAGACGTGAAAAAAGAAAGAGACGATTCAAACAATTACAAACCTAAAGTAAAGGAATAAATAAGTAAGATGAATCATTTAGAATACAAAATTAAAATTCAGACAGTAGAAAATAGACTAATGAGAATTATTAAATTACAACTAAATCAAGACGAGAAAAACCTAAAATTAGGAACATACAACTTCTACCCACGGACATGTTGCCCAGTGAGGGATTACAGTAGGCATTGACCAACTCACTAGAAAGGGCCACGTCAAGGCTGATGGAAGTGTTAGAAGGAGCAAGCAAAATTTTTAATACCCTAATGGCAACTGCAGAAGCATTCGCCGATGCATAAAAGCAGAGGGCTAGATGTTTAGAGGTAAATCTTTTAAATGAAAATATAGATAAACAAAATAACTTTACTCCCTTCCAATCGAACAAATTAGACTTCCAGGGGAAACAAACATCTTAACACAAAATAGTATATATAACTTAAATTTGTGGATGGACCACTTACAGTCTGAATTGATGATTAAGAATCTTTTAGATGTAATAGACTCAAATATAATTTGCTCGCAAGACTTAGAGTCAGAGATATTATTACATATAACTTAGATAAAGACTTTTATTAAAGAATAATAAACATAAAAGAAACTAGAACAATTTTACAAAAATTAAAAGAATTTAAAAGAGTAGAGATAAATGTCACACATTCATTGGTAAGGACACGGCTATCCAATTAAAATTGAAGCAAAAAGAAAATTTTTTCGATTTTTGTGAAAAAATGTATTCAATAATTAGAATCTATGAAAATTACGAGGGAGCCGCGCCCTTAACCGAACAATAGAAAAGATCAGCGTTTCATCAGGCAGTGTCTGGGATCATACCTGAAGTTCGATCAACAGACTTGATTATACGACAAACTGATTCTGAAGAAATGAATTTAGATGAAATACAATCATTTTTATCACAGCTAGAAGCAGAAAAATGAGCCAAATAATAGATGCTATCGATGCAAATAAACAAGGCTACAAAGAACACTTGTGTCCACTGAACGTATTCAACTTGTGGTTCTGTTACTGTTGTCAGAAGGTAACAGACCACATGGGAGACGAGTGTTTCCAACAAGGAGCATCATGATCTAGAGTTAGAGACCATAGCAGATGTACAAGGTATGTCACTAGAGTTATTAAATTTAGAGGGAATTTTAGAGGTAGAGGAAAAAATTACAAAAAGAGGGAGGGAGTAAAGAAAACAAAAACAGAGAAAAACAATGCAAAAACTTTAAAGAACAATATAACAGGTAATTTCGCAAGCAATAGCATACAAATAAATAATACAGAAAAAGTAAAGAACGCAAAAGAAGACAATCAGGTAACATTCATAGCTGACTCAGGAGCAAGTGATCATTTTATAAATTAGGGCATAATCTTAAGCAATTTTGAAAGATTTTCCAGTAAAGTAATAAAAAGCGTAAACAAAATAAGTTAGTAGACATTAAAATAGACGGAAAAGGTGACCTTTTTCTGCATTCACGCGAGTCAGCAAAAGAAATGATAAAATTAACCAACGTGATCGCAGATCACGACATAGCAGAAAATCTAATTTTGCTTAGACGTTTTGTAAATGCCAGTTTAAGTATAGATTTAGACAATAAAAAGTAAAAAAATTTTTGATAAAGAGTCAGTAGAGATAATGTTAGAAGGCAAGCATGAAAAACTGAACTGAATAGTTACATTAATAGTTAGAAAAGTATCAGATGAATCGCAAAATTTAGAATACGACAATTACAACTATAGACCCAGATTAGTAAACCAGCAAAATAACGAACAACCCGAACAATCGACGATACATGACAAGGTACACGAACCATTATTTTCTGAAAAATCAAAACAAAATCCAAGTTCAATAGAACATGTGTCTGCGATTGTGAGGGAGCAAAGAGGTTGTTATGAAGAAGGAAGAGAAAAGTCAGAAATAAGACTGATCCAAACAAAGGAACAATCAGATTTTCGGGGAATCAACCTCTAAGAGAAAGATTTCAGGGTTAGAAAAAGTTGATGAAATAGAATCAATTGAAAAAATGTGCGAAACTGATACATTATAAAATAAAAATAGCGAATGTATCACATTAAGTCAGTGAATGCTATGGCACGTTTGATTAGGGCATGCATCACTTAATTATTAACAAAATTTACAAAAAAACAAACTAAATACTCAAAGACATAAAATTTGATAATTGCATCTTAGACTGTGACATATGCATCATAATAAAAATGGATAAGTTACCATTTAAAGGAGAAAGAAGGAAAGCCATGAGGCGATTACAAAGAATACACACAGAGATCATGGGACCAATAAAACCCACACCACGCCCAGGGCAAAAACGATTCAAAATCGTTTTTATAGATGCTTACTCTAGATTAGATAGAGCGTACTCCATGAAAACTAAAAACGAAGCAGCCACATATTTAGAGAGAATTTTACGCTCCACAAGAAACTTGCTAGGAAAACAGGAAAAATATGCTACATCAGATCCGACCAGGGAAAAGAGTTTATAGGTTGAAAAGTTTGAGAGATAATGGGAAAACAACGTATAGAGGCAGAAATCTCACCACCATATACACCGGAATTACACGGTAGATCAGAAAGATTTAACAGGATATTGCAAGAAAAATTAGAACTTTAATGTTTGATACAGGCTTGCCTTAAAGTACGTGGGGATTACCGACTGAGGGAGCGATACACATTTATAATCGTAGACCCCATAAATCAATAGATTTTGAAACTCCAATTCAGAAGAAACACAAACAAAATTTTCTTAAAGAGCAATCAAATCCGTCTTAGTAGGGTACACTATAACAGGTGGCATCCTAGCACAGGAAAAAAGTTAGAATTTATACATGTAAGATTTAATGAAAAGATAATGTACAAAGATAGTTTTAAAAAGGATACATCGAATAATGAATTAGAGCAAGAAATAAATCAAAAGTAAATGATACAAGTTTAGATTATTTCAATAAAAAGAAACTAGAAGAAGATTAAGTTCAGTTTAGAGATTACATAGAGCAGAATTCATTCAAGAACACATTAGAAGTGGAAGATTATAGATTCGAAATGGGTATTCAAACCGAAAATAGGAGAAGAGGGACAAACAAAATTCAAAGCTAGACTGGTAATTAGAGGATTCAAAGATATATAACAACATGAGCTAAAAGAAACTTATGCTCCAGTATGAAGACTGCCAGCAATTAGATCAGTATTGGCAATTATAAATAAGTATGACTTAGAAGCAAGGCAAATGGATGTGAAAAATAAATATTTAAACGGTATTTTAGAGGAAGAAATATACATGGAAATACCAGAAGGGTTAGAGTGTAAACAGGAAGAAAGAAAAAAACAAAGTATGTAAATTAGAAAAAGCGATTTACGGACTTAAAACTAGTGTTAAGAAATGCACCAATGGTAACCAGTAATGTTTCGAATAGAGAAAATAGAAAAACAAAAGAGGAACAAACTGGAAAAGAGACTGAAAAGTTAGATACAATGACAGATGCATGTTTTAGAGGTTTAGAAGGTTCTACTTCGACGGGTGAGTACGTGATAAGATTGTATGGAGATCCAGTAGCTTGGAAAAACCATTGTATTTCGCGCCTCCTCCTCAGATCACCAGTTGTAGTTCCCCGCTTCTTATGCCGATGGCGCCACAACGTTGACAGTAATACCAAAAATTTTTGGTAACTTACTGCATGATCCACGGTCCATGCGTACCGGTCCCGTTCCATAATTTTTTTTCTTTGTGTCAAAGGATTGCCACATCGATTTAACTGTGTAGAAAAAAGATATAAAAATCGATAAAAATGGGTAAAAAACGCGGTCATGATGATAATGCGGAAAAAGTTGCAAAAAAGTGGAGAAGATTGGAAGATAAAATGAAGGAGCAGGAAAGAGAACTTCGCAGACTGCGAGGAAAAAGTAAGTATAACCTCATTTTTGTTACAGAACTTCAGCAGGAGCGTGCAGACCGTGCAGACGTCATCGTACGTTTTTAGTAAAAAAAAAATAAAATCTTTCGAGGTCAAAGAATGTATACAGTTTAGATAAGGGCAAAACTGAGGGTCAGTAGCAGGACATGACGTTCAAGTAACGTTCTTGTTTTCTGT
>NC_046664.1:78471602-78509363 GCF_010883055.1 Belonocnema kinseyi | reverse complement strand
TTGCCAAATCTATTTGGGAATGGTGTGAGTTTCGAAATATCTGGATATTTGCCTCGTACATCCGATCTGAAGACAACGTTGTTGCAGACCACGAGTCTCGTCAGCTTGAAACAGAAACTGAATACAGTCTTTCACAGAAAACCTTCCAAGAATTGATAAAAGCATTCGGAAATCCAGACATTGACTTATTTGCTAGTCGGATCAACAAAAAGTGTTGTAAATATGTGTCTTGGAAACAGGACCCTGGCTCAATCGCGGTAGACGCTTTCACACTTGATTGGAATAACATATATTTCTATGCTTTCCCACCATTTGCAATAATTGCCAAAGTTCTAAAAAAGATAATTAAAAACAACGCCAGAGGTATTCTGGTCGTGCCATACTGGCCATCGCAAGCATGGTTCCCCCGTTGTATGAAAGTGTTTGAATCAAGCATTAAGTTTGAACCTCACATTAACCTCTTATCTTCTTCCAACAGGGAACCTCACCCCCTCTGGTCCCAGCTTTCCTTGGTGGGAGGAGTCTTATCGAACAGGCTTACCAATTAAAAAATATGACACCTGACACCATAAAAATTAGTATCGCGTCTCTGTCATCTTCATCCTTAAGTCAGTATAATTCGGCCTTGAAAAAATGGTGGAAATTTTGCCACCTCAATGGAATTTCAGTTCTCTCTGCCACTATTCCGGAAGTGCTGCAATTCCTCACCAAGGAATTTGAGAATGGAGCTGCATATGGGTCCATTAACTCGTTAAGATCAGCAGTGGCATTGATTTTTGGACCTCAGATTAGAGAAGATGCATCCATTAAAAGGTTCTGCAAAGGAACTGCAAAATTACGACCACCGCAACGAAAATATGACTCAACGTGGGATCCCAGGATTGTCTTGGACCATATCTCGCAATGGTTTCCAAATGAAAAAATCTCGTTGGAACTCCTATCAAAGAAACTGGCTATATTATTAGCCTTAACAACGGGCCATCGAATGCAAAATCTGACAGCTATTAACATTAAAAACATAGAAAAGAAGAACGATCAAATAGAAATAAAAATCCCAACACAACTAAAGACGTCTGGTCCAAATAGACTACAACCAAATTTGATGATACCATTCTTCCCAGATGACATTGATCTTATAAGAAAAACTGCTGGATGGACTTCGTCATCAAAAACCTTTGCAAACTTTTATGATTGTAAACTAGAAGACAACCGCGGCAACTTTGCAAAAGCAATTTTAAAACGTTAAACTCTTTTTCCGTTGAACACTTCATGTATTTTTTACTCTTCTCTTGATTATTATCCCTAAATATGAGAAATAAAAGTTCTCTTTTAATGATAAAATTCATCAGATTACTACATAGTTCATCGGTCTATATTGCCGTACATCTTTAAACATCTACAACTGGTGATCTGAGGAGGAGGCGCGAAATACAATTTTATGATTAAACGAACTTACCTAAGTGAAGTTCTATCATAATTGTATGTAGCGCCTCCTCCGAATGATTACACCCTCCCGTTAATTCCCATCCCATATTAACGCACGGCAAAGCTTTAAAATAATGATGGAACGGGACCGGTACGCATGGACCGTGGATTATGCAGTAAGTTACCAAAAATTTTTGGTATTACTGTCAACATTGTGGCGTAAGAAGCGGGGAACTACAACTGGTGATCATTCGAACGAGGCGCTACATACAATTATGATAGAACTTCACTTAGGTAAGTTCGTTTAATCATAAAATAAACAGGCATACGTCACATTGTCTACTTGCAAGGCTGAATATCTTGCAATGAGTGATGCCTGTCAAGAGTTAGTTTCGTTGGCTAAAGCAATCCGGAATGTTTTAGGTAAAACATTATAACCTGTGTACATTTCGTGTGACAATAAGTCCGCTGGTAATTGTACACAAGAAGCTGGTAGTCATAGACTCAAAAACTTCTATAATGATTTAGACAATATTATAGAAAATTTGGAATTCAGAGAGAAATCTGCGAGAAAGATGCATATGGTTGAAACTCATGGAGATTACATTAAGTCATGTGCAGAAAAAGGAATTGTTAAAGTAAAGTGGATATCAACTACAGAAAACATAGCGGGCATAATTACAAAACCACTCCCCATAGACGCGTACAAATATCTTAGGCAAGAATTGATGAATTTAGAAGGATAGTGAAAATAGGGTACTCGATATATTCAATTTAATTTAATGTTTAGTTTAAGGATCATATATGTAAACTACGGAGAATCAGTTAAGTTAAAATTTATTTTGCTAATAAATAAGATAGGTCGATGGAGGGAGGGAGTGTTAGAAAGTGCTCCACCGATACGGCTCCACCGAAAGTGCTCCACCGATACACGTGTGTGTATAGATGGATATGGACGCGCATGCGTAACTGTATGTCGCCGGTGTACGTGTAAGACGAGGGAACCAGAGAGTCCCAGTCGTCTTTGTACAGTACCAGTGAAAACTAATAAGGTGTACATATAAACAAAGTGTGTGCGGTCATTTCTGCAATCATCCCAGATTACTCCAAAAAAACACTGTGATCAAATATCTGTATTAAAGAAATTTTGTCTCAATGTTTAAACTATATGAAAATTATTTCCTGAATTTCAAATGATATGAATTGTATAAAAATTGTATAAAGAAATTTGTTTAAAGAATGTGCACTTTAAAAAAAAATTGCTTATTCCGAAATACATTATTGTTCATTATTGTTATTTAAAATTTTTTATAATTATTTTATACAGTTTTGAACATTAAAGAAATTTCTCTAATAAAAGTATTTGCTTACTCTATTTTATAAATAAATAAATAATATGTAACAAAACTATTTTTTTTATTCTTTAAGGGCATGTGATACTCAGAAAATTGTCGATTTTACCAGTTTTAGATTCCCCCGGCTTTTTTTCTAGAATAATAAATATTTTTTCTTAAAAATTTCGGAAATGATAGAGAACATGCTAACGGACGTCCCCACACACTTTTTTGTAGGTTAATTTTAAAAAGTTTTAATTCAGCAAAATGTAATTAATTTGCATAGCGCTTAGGAAATAGTATCGATTTTTTCAGTGTTAGATTCCCCCGGCTATTTTCCTAGGATAAGAAATATGTTGCCTTCAAAATCTGGGAAATGATAGCCAACATGCTAACGGAGCCCTCGCCCACTTTTTTTGTGTTTTTTTATCAAAATTTTTTTGATATTGCTAACAACGTGCGTGTATATTTTGAGGTTATGTGTGTTACAATTCACCTGAGCGTTACTTCCAAACTACACAATATTTTTGGCTGAAAACTTTGGACTCACAAATAAACATCGTAACTAATCTCTTGAAAGTAACCTTGTTTGCAGCCAATCAAAAAAGTTTATTTCGTGAATAATTTCCAGATTATCGGAAAGACAGAGATGAAAAACGACATAACCTTAAAATAATGCATATGCTTAAAATTTTTATTTAGCATAATAAATTGGTTTTGTTATTATCCCCCAAAAAGAGTCTGGGGACGTCCGCTATGATATTTTATAGCATTTCCTAATTCAGTATTTAAAAATGTTCATTTTTGTGGAAAAAAGCTGGGGAAACTGTAAGTATCACATGCCCTTAAATTCGGGAAATTTCTGGTTCGGTCATTTTATAAGTCGGTAATTTTGATTTGGAAATTTTGTTTTTATTAAATTTTCAAATAGGGTTATTTTATAAACTGTGGTGGATTTTATTATTCCGGAATTTTTTAATTCAATATTTTTATATTTCGGCAATTTTATAATTTTGAAGTTTTATTTTTCGGGATTTTTCTGTCGTCCGCTGACAAACTGCCAAACTCAAACTTTGAAACAAATTTTAATATACCAATCACCAATCACCGTCGTGAAATATACACAGAAAACACTGAAGTTGTATTTTATTGCATGTAAAACTTTCCGATGTTAAAGTTTACATACTATTTGGCGAAAGTTTACCCTACGATTGAATAAAAGCTGTCATCTGCCACAGCGTCCTTAACAACAATGGGAAACGGGCAATGTATGAGTTAATTCGAGCTATAAATCGGGACACCAGATTAAGCACGACACAGAAAAAAAGAAAGTTAAAATTTGTTGCAGGTAAGACTTGTAACTGTTAAAAATTCCAAATATTTCGGCACAAGTTTTACCGAGTTTAGGAGAATAATTTTGATATCGTCTACAGTAGGATGCGGAAGTGAGCAAATTTCGGTGAAACCTGTACAATCAGTAACCGAAAACACGAAAAAAATTGTTTTTACTGATATATTTCCTCCGAAATAAATTAGACTACTTATAAGAAATTAAAATTTACTTGATACTA
Organism: Belonocnema kinseyi; assembly: GCF_010883055.1. Lineage (NCBI taxonomy): Eukaryota > Metazoa > Arthropoda > Insecta > Hymenoptera > Cynipidae > Belonocnema > Belonocnema kinseyi. The sequence goes on along the minus strand of NC_046664.1, from coordinate 78,505,033 downwards.
TTTAGAAAAAAGCGCAAAAAGCAACTGACAGATGGGAATCCTCGGTTCTCTCTAATTTCATGAAGTTAAACGAAGATAAATAGCGTTGGCCTCGCAATATTGTGAGGAAGGCACGTGTAGCTATCCTCTATAGCTCTCTCTCTCTCTCTTTCTTGAGTCGCACAGAGTGGGAGGTTGCGCAACTCAAGCTGTCTGCGCACAGCACTTGTGTTTTGACTTCTGCACAGGGCAGTAGTTCTGTATTCTTTTGTGTCATAATAAAATCTTGTTATATGTTCTTAATCAGTGGGGATGTTTCTTTAATATAGTACCCAAAATAACCCCACAATATTCGCTGGCTTTAATACTATTGGTTCAATTTTACTATGCCTTACAAACAGTTAAGCCATTTTTCTAAACATTCACATGTGTGTTTCATGCAAAGAGATTTTTCTTAACAATCAAATCTTTCACCGTAGAAAGAAATACATATCTTTATCTGATAATAGAATATACCGATGACTCAAAATTTATTTTTCTTCGTTTCTATAACAGATGCTGTAGATGTTATAGAGTATGCTTTTGACCTATTCGAAAGCGCCATTGATTGTAACTACAGTAGATACTATTAAATCGAAAGCATCTTTGTTTCGCGGAAACAATTTTCACTAGAAGTTAAAAAGACACTTTGTTCATTCAAAAGTATGTTTAACGCTTTAAATACAAAATTTTTCCGAAATAACTATGCATTTATTTTTCTTACCTTCATGTGCTTGAACTTCATATAATCGTCAATATTTTAATCTATAGTACTGTACTTTTCTTTAAAAAACTAGAATTATTTCATTTAAAGCAAAATTTATTTGATTATTAACATAAATTATTGTATTAATAATGCGGAAATCAAAAGCACCGGCACTTTTGTTTCAAGAGTATTGTTTTCTTAGTGTATAGCGTTTGATATTTATAGACCACGTTGGGTTGGTTCCAATATCGAATGTATTTGCAATGGACTTTGTACGTTTTGTTGGATCGCAATTTAAATCTAAATTGCGTGTTTGTGTGAAGAATATTTAACTTTACATTTTTTTCTTGTGGCAATATCTTTAACCAGTAAACAATTAGCCTTATATAACATATATATTTACACTACACATTTCTATGTACTGTAGAATACTACTGCACATCAGCATCTGCTATAGAGACCTACTGAGCATCCGTAAGGATTGCACTGATAAACTAATTACACTAATAAACACTAATAACATATACTGTGCATCCATATGTGTCATAAAAACCTACAATAAATTAACAATTCTATTGCGCGTTCTTAAGTAACATATAAGGCCACATTGTAGCCTTTTGCGTTCTTAGACTGTACTACTCGTTCATGTGTGCCATAGAAGACTACTTCTCATTTACAAATCAACCGCACATCTATTAATAACGTATAAGTTCACTACTCTTCTGTGCAAACCGCAGAACTTTACTGCGCAGCTTGCCATAACATTAAACAGTACTGCGCAATACATGTATTGTAAGTAAGCATTCCAATACATGCATTAGAGCGTTTCTAAGACAAAAATTAAGCACAAGGAAATCACTAAATTAATGTAATTCAAAGAATTCACGAATTTCCCGGATTCAAAAAATTTCCGAAATTCACGGAATTCATAAAATTCCTTAAATTTACGGAATTCATGACATTTACGAAATTCACGGAATTCACGAAAATGAAAGAATTCACGAATTTGATAGAATTTTCAAAATTCATAGAATAAATGGAATTCACAGAAATTATGAAATAAACGGAAAAGATTGAATTACCAGAATTATTGGAATTCAATCAATTCGTGAAATTAACTGTAATCATAAAATTCACGGAATCAAAAAATTCACGGAATTCGTGGAATTAAGGCAATTCACAAAGTTAATGGAACTGAAGGAATTCACTAAATTCATGGAATTCATGGAATTGAAGAGATTTACGGAATTCAAGGTATTTAATGAGTTCACGGCATTTGTGAAATTCAAGAAATTCGCATAATTTCATCAATTATATATATATTCCTTGAATTATTTAATTTCATTGAATTGCATAAACTCATTGAATTTGATGATTTAGCTTAAAATCATTAATTCATTGAATTTGACAATTTCTTTGAATTTCATGAAATCTACGATTTCTTTGAACTTCGTGTATTCCATGAATTCCATGAATTCCGTTATTTTCGTGAATTCTATTAATTCCGTGAATTTCACGAATTCCTTAAATTCTGGAAATTCCTTGATTCCGTTAAATTTGGTGAATTCCGTGAATGAACTGAATTTCTAAATTCCGTGAATTCTGCGAATGAAATGAATTACGTGAATTCCGCTAATAGTGTGAATTTCGCAAATTCTATAAATTCTATTAATTCCGTGTATTCTATAAATTCCTTGAATTCCGTAAATTCTACGAATTTCATTAATTCTATTCATTCTGTGAATTTCCTGAATTCTGCGAATTCCACCATTTTCGCGAGTTCTATTAATTCCGCGAACCTCGTCATTTTCGTGAATTCCATTAATTACGCAAATTCTTTAAACTCCATAAATTCCTCGAATCACTTAAAGTCGTTGAATGCCGTAAATTTAATGAATCACGTGAAATCTACAATTTGCGCAAATCCCATGAATTCTGTAAATTCCGAAATTCCGTGAATTTGATAAATTCCAAGAATTCCGTGAATTCTTTGAGTTCGTTGACTTCCATTAATTCTGTTAATTTCCTGAATTATATGAATTCTGTAAAATTTTGGAATGCCGTAAATTCCATGAATTCCTTAAATTCAGGAAATACTTTTAATCTCCTGAATCTTCTATTTTCCATGTATTTTGTGCATATCGTTGATTTCTCGATTTTCGCGAATTCCATAAAATCCGTGAATTCCGGTCGTTATATGAATTCCTTAAATTCTGTGATTTACAAAAATTCCTCGAATTCCATATGTACGCGCGTTCTACAGAATATATTAATAAAAGTTTTGGCTCCGTCAGAAAACTTCTTTTTTTCACCACGAACAAGTGTTCTACACTGAAAAAAATTGTTCTTGAATCAAGAAAATATTACTTGATTCAAGTCAATCGCATGTACGAATGAGGCGATAGAATATGATTAATACAAGAATATGTAGTATCGGAGCCATCGACTAGTAACTCAACTGAACACTATTTCTTAAAAAAAAAATTTTTTCGAAATTATTGTTATATAATCTTCATTTCTTAAATTATTAAAGTACGTAATTCGCACACATTGTTACTTACACATGTAATCGTACGCCTAGATGCTTTGAAAAATCGCACTCGCCGAGGAATGAACCCTCCCTACCTAAACGATCGAAACAAGTGTGTCCTAACCATGCGCTCTACCCACTTCGCTATCGAAGCACTTGGATCTCGGTGACGAAAGATTCGGTAAGAATTTCAAGGCAGGGTCGTACTAAGTCATATGGTGAGCCTTCAACAACTTCAAACTAAAAGCTGTTAAACTCAACTTTAATTTACCATTTTTTATTCAGAAAAATTTTAGAATTGAATTTTACTTATTTAAAAAAAGGCTCGATACTTTTTTTTCTTAATATATTCCAAAATGTGTTAAAATATCTAAAAGTAATGAACAATAAATAAAAATTCTTCGTAAAATGCGCAGTTTTCAATTTATTCAACTCTTTTGTTGCATACAATACTCTCTTACTCCATTTTTTTTAACAACTTCAGTGACAAATAAATATTTTCTGAGTTTTAAAAATCTTTATAGAACGCACAATTTTCAAATTATATACATAGTATATATTATACATTATAAACAAGAATTCTGCACACAATTTTTTTTAATTTTCAAGACAATGTAATAATTGTATTTTAAAGCATTTTTGAAAGCTTATAGCGTTGTTTTATGCTGCCTTGTAGCTTTGTTTTATGCTGCTGATCATTGAATTCATTGACTGAAACCCCTAATTTTCCTAATTTTATTTTAAAAAACCGAAATTTATACTTCATTATTTAAAATAGCAACATTATATGCGCGCTACAGTACGCGGGTTGCCAATTAGTAAAATACAAATATAAAACAAGATATTAACTATTTCAGATAGCTAGTAAGAATAAAGAATTCTAATTGAATCCTAATTGAATAAAGAATTCCTTATTTAACAGGAATATTTATTGTTATTTCTAACTTCGGATATTTTTTTGTTGCCTTAAACACTACACGAAAATAATTTCTGGGTAGCCGTTTTAATCGAGGAAAGAATTCCCAGTCATTTTTCGATTCACAAAAATGTTTCACGGTTTAAAAAATTCGAAATAGTTTAATTTTGAATAGATTGAAATACTCAAATAATAAGCGAAAAAAATGATAGACGTAGTAAATTTATAACCTTTTAATCACTTTAGGAATGAAGTGACTTTTGAGTCTTGCATAATTATTTCAAAATTGAAAACACTTTTTTCAAATCTATTTAAAAATTTTAATTTCTTGCCACGTCGTATATTGTACTAAACGTAAATCGTCCATCCGACCGCATGCGCAGTAGACACTATGTTTCCTCTTCGTATATTCTACCAAAGATATTTTACCTAGATGCGGCAAGGGTCAGGAGTGGGGACGGCCGATATATATATATATATCTAACTACATTTTTGACCATATTGAGGTGCTGCCCTCTTCAACTTTTCGTCGTTTGATTAATTTCTCTCACGGTTGGTTTGAAAAGAGACATTTTCGGGATAGTAAATAAATAGATTTAAAAAAATTCTTTTCGTACTTTAGAATTGTAGTGACATTTCAAAAATTCTTTTTTTAATAAACATAACATTTAAATGAAATTGAGATAAATTTTAAAATTAAATAAAATTTAGTTTAATTCCAAATTTAAATAAAATTTGTTTCAATTGTAGCTAAGTTCAACATTTAAATACAACTTAGATGAATTCAAAAATTAAATAAAGTTTAGTTAAATTAATTTAATTTCTCGTCTGCTGTATTTTAAAAGAGAAATTTTCGTCATACTAGGTAAACAAGTTTAAAAAGAATTCTATTCGTACTTTAACATTTATTGCAGTGCAATTTTTAGAACTATTTTGTAAAACTAAATTTAAAGATTAAATAAAAGTTAGTTAAATTCAGCATTTAAGTAAATTTTAGTTTAATTAAAGTAAAGTTCAGTCAAAAATTGTAGATGTTTCATGGCGTTAAATGGTCTTAAATTAAAGTGCAATCTAGTTAAATTAAAATAAAACTATAGTTAAATTTTAAATTTGAATACCTTTTTGAAACCAGTAATATTAAAAATAGTGCATCCATACTGAAAAATAAGATTATTAATGCTGTTTACGTAGAATGTAAATGACATAAGATTTTTTCACCAGATTTCACAAATTGAATATTTACTTACAATTCAGTTAATAAATCGAGCATCATATAAATCATTATGTAGTAAATGAAAGGTGATATAGTAGTGATCTTAAACAAAGTTTGTTTTTAGTGTACTTTTTATTCTTAGTTTTTATTGAGTACAGTTACAAGTTTATGTACTATACTCATTTTAACCGTTTTATTGGATACAGATATATGGACAAAAAGCTCAGGAAAGTAATAATTAGGATTATAACTGCTTCAAAAAAATAAAGAATAGATCTAGAGAACAAATTATATTAAAATAATCTGCACGTAGTTTACTGAGCCCTCTCACCAGGAGTATCCTACATTGTGCAGTATTCTAATAAGTAAATTAAATTGATTTGAACCGTATACAAAATTCAAAGAAAAGGCTGAAATGTGAATAATTTTTGGGAAGATTGTCACAGTGGCTACTAGACAGAAAAGCAGGAAATAAGTTGCCATAATTTTCGAAGCAATTGGGAAATTTTTTGGAATCTTCAAAAATTTTAATTTTCAAATCAAAAAAGGGAACACAAGATATTAACCGATTGTATTCAAACAATTGGATGTCAACCCACAAATTCTTTTCGCTCAGCTCAAACGAATTGACTAATTTAATAATTTTCACCCCGCCATATAATAGATAATGTATACATATTAATATAATTACATTAATTATATTATATCAATAAAATATGTATATATTTATGTAAATAAAAATGAACTAGTAATACGTACATACTTGCAAAAAATAATTTTTCTGAAATATTTCATTGACTTTCAATTTTGTCAATAATATTACTAATTAAATAAATAATTAATTAGCTGATTATGATATTTAGGTATTTTTTAGTTTTCTATTTTTTAAATAGGAATATGAAAATAGAGTGTTTTTTTTTGCACATGAAAAGAATTCTTGAAATTGTCACGAATTTTCACGTAAAAATTCTAAGTGTTATACTTTTTACCAATAAAATAGTAAAATAAAACATTTTTTTATATTATACTAAAGTATTGATTAGTTTTCTTTTCTTTAAATAGAAATGTGGAAATAAAGTGTATATTTTTGCATTAAAAGAATTATTTAAATTGTCCGGAATGTTCACGTTCCCAATAATATCCTAAATTAAAATGTACGGAACCATATAATTGTCCAATGATTAAATTCCGGAGATTTAATATTGACAAAAATATACCACGTGGTACATGGATGGCCCCAAATAGAAAATTGTTTATCTTGTATCGCTAATTGTATCAGTTTGAATTATTTTTTATTATTAGTCCTTTTATTTATTACAGTCGCATATTTGTTCTGCTTCTGTTTCGCATCAGCCATTCAAAATTTTGTTTAATTTCCTATTTTTCCTATTAATGAAACCTAAGAAAAAAATTCCCGGTTATAGAAGATGTCTCGATGCTGAGAATTAATATTTTAAAGACTGAGAATGATAATGCAATAATGCAAAATGTAAAATTTAATCATTTCTCTAAATCGCACACTAGTATAAAAAAGAGTATTAAAGATAGTATGCATTACAAGTAGCAATGGATTTAAAATTAAAGGAATAAAATAGAAGGGAAGTTAGTATTGATGTAAGACTTTTTCAATATGAAACTTTATTTGAAAATGATTATATATGTAGTATAACAAGAATGAAAAAATTTATCAAAAATATATGTACTTATGTAAGTTATTAAATGAATAGAAATTAGCGTAACTATAAATTCTATTTTTACAAATACAGATGGTCCGTTGCTTCTTAGTTTCAACAGTGGAGTTGTGATAGGAATTTTAAGAACAATTTAAGTATTTTTGTATTATACTGTTAAACTCTATAATATCGTTATTAAAAAAAGAATGAACTCCACAGTTTACTCAGCCCTCTCACCAGAAGTGTAAGGTACTAAATTTAATAAATTAATGATTTAATTTGGAACCTATATATACTCCATACGGCAAGGTGAGCAATCCATCGAGAGAGAAAATGTTTTTAAGCCTTTAAACCCACGTGGCTTAGAATAACATAAGAAAAAATGCAAAAAAAGTATCAAATTCTAACAGATAAAACGGCAGCAAAATAAATTAAACTGCACTTGTTCTTAGGTTTTTTGCTGAAAAAATAAAATATGTTAGTAAAACTTACAATATATTTTTTTTCTTATGAATACCATCAATTAAAATATATATACATTATCCTAAAATTTAAAACGTAAATTGCGTGCATAGGTGCTTAATGCAGAAATTGTCAGAGTTTGGGAATTTCTTAGAGCGATCGACGATTGAATTTCTAAATTAGTTAATTAATTAGACATGCATTAATTAATCTAACATCCTCCATTGTGCTGTTCTTTCGCTTGTTGGTTCCCGTCATCCTTTTTTTAGCAGCATTATCACTTCGCTTTTGAAGATTGACTACCCTGGCTTCTCTATTGTCGACTGTGCAAACACGATGCAATTTTGCTTTAAATAAGCATCTCATTGCAAAGAGTCTATGTCTATGTTCGTCACGAATGGCTGTCTTTTCGATCATCTCTTTCACTTTCGCCTGATAACGTACTTGCTTAATGATTCTCTCAAATGAAATCAAATTCCCTGTTACGATCTCGCGAAATTTCACAGAAGGTTTCTTCAAAGGGGTTACTTTATACGAAGACTTACTTTCGTATTCGCGACATTCGATGAAAGTATCATCAACATCTCCTGCGTCTTCTGGAGGCTTCAACAGGACTTGAAAACACTGATCGCAATCCCATTTCTTGGTTGTTGCATGTGCTGCATAGCCAGAGAAATATGAAATTGAGCTACCTTCATAGGTACCGCTATACGCTTGAAAAGGTAGAATTAAATCGACCTTTACAAATTCGTATAACTGGCTCACGAATTCGTCAGCATTGACATGGAAATTCTGATTCTGTGAGTCATGATTTCCGTTATCCTTGTTTTCAATACTGTAATCATCATCATCATCATCATCATCATCCTCACTAAATAAATCATTGTTCTCTTCGATGATAGAGTGTTGGATGCTGGACTGAAGGTCAAGGTTTTCAGTTTTTTTTTAAATAGAAATATGAAAATAAAGTGAATATTTTTTTCATAAAAAGTATTCTTTAAATAGTCCAGAATGTTCACATAAATATTCGAATTATCCTCTTTAGGAATACAATATTAAAATAAAACTTTTTATTTTTTTAGTTTTCACAAGTATTTATCATAAAAATAAAATATGGAATTTCAAGGTCAGGATTTTCAATAAATTACTTCAATTACTTCCATGTTATTATTTTTTTAAATATTATTATTAAAATTGATTTATGTATAACCAACAATAAAATTTGTCATACAATGGTAAATTTATCCTACTATTTCTAGATCTAGATTTTATACCTAATTATCTTTATCATCTTTTCAGTGACTTGTTCATTCTTAATTTCTATAACACAATCTTCTAATTTTTTAAGTAATACAAATAAATTACATATACTAAGAATATGTTCAAATAAAGAAAAGTGACTTTCAGTCCTGGAGAATAAATGAATAATCCATAATTATTAAAAATTTTCAAATTCTCGCTCGAACGAAGCAGAATTTATTGCGCCGTCTCGTGGCATGTGGTCAAAATAATCCGTTTAAATGCAGCGGCATTGCCGAATTTAGCCGAAAAGTACCGAAAAAAAACAAAGCCACAAAATCGCCGAAAGCGCCGCTGTCGTGACATGTGGCCTAACTAGACCCTTGCCGCACCTAGGTACAATATTTTTGATTCTACTATACGAGAATCGTCCATCCGACCGCATCCGTAGTAGACACTACGTTTTCCCTTCGTAATTTCTACTAAACGAGAATAACCCGTGCCACCGCATGCACAGTAGACACTATGTTTCCTCTTCGTACATTCTACTATGCGAGCATCGTCCTTCCGACCGCATGCGTAGTAGGCACTACGTTACTGTGAGTAATACGGTCGTACGACCTGACGATGTCTTTACGATATCGCAAAGACACCGAAACGACATGGACATATGATGTCGTAAAGATCTTGTAAATACGTCACCAAATTTTGTGTCCACTGGGTAGTCTGTCCATTATCTACGACTTCGTTTAGTAAATCTCACCCTTGCTAGAATGAAAGCTACCAAACATTTTTCTGCGTGTGCGCAACTTTATATACCACTGAAATGTTTTACACATCCATATATTTCAAAGAAGCCTAACTGCACAACCTTAATGTTATAGAACCCACAACCATAGCCATATATACGAGGATTATCAGGGTGCTCGTTTTAAAAATCGAAAAAGAAATTCAAAGGCACGGTGTGCCCACTCTAATAAATTTAGGGGGAGGGGTACTTATAGATTGTGGCAAAATGTGAGATCAGCACCACCTAGTGGACGTAGCAAGAACTATTGCCTACAGTAAGGACCCCCCTCTTCCTTTCTCACCTTAATTTGTAGGTTATGTTGACTTTATGCAAAAAATATAATTCTTGCAGCTACAGTGAACTTGAGCAGATCGATAGAACTTCTATCGTCTGCTCAAGTTCATTTCGAATACTGAATTCGGACGAGCGCCACCTAGGGGACCTAGCCATTACTATTATCCGTTCACCACTTTTCTATGGCAGTAGGCACACTGTGCTCGAAGAGAATAATCCTAATGTAGTAAAAAGGGCCAGCAATAATTTACTATATAAGGTTAATCTCCATTTCAGTAAGGGTTCATTAAAGTTTCAGAAAAGAGCAATCATAAATTAATACACTTGATGACGAGATCGAAATCATTTGACGAGATTAAAAACATTAAGAAAAACCACTCAATTATGTCAACTGTACATTGAATTTATTTCTTCACGGCAGCCTGGGGCTGCTGATCCAGATACTGCAAAATAAGGTATAAAATAAAGTATATGTTCTATAAAGAAGTGAATCAGAACAAATTTTTAGATCTTTTTTGTGTAAAGAATTGTTTTTCCATGCATACTTTGTCGTACCTTCGATAGTCATAGTAATTTTATAGGGAATTCAAAATGCAACGATCTTCTTCCTCTGATATTTTTTCCTATCGCGCGTGGTTTGGATTAAAGTGTTGATTTTCATTTCTTTTTCGAAATTTTCTAAAGTATATAACTCTCATTATTTTTTTGGAAATAAAAAAAGTCATTAAAATAAATTGTTTATCTTTTTGATTACAACTAATAACCGTACAATTATTTTGAAAGTTATCATGATAATAAACTTGAAATTTACAGACATACTGACCGGCTATGCAGACTAGATTAAACCGGGTTTTCAGATTCAGGGGATCTCAAAACAGAAATTTTACAAAAACGGGTGCTTGGGGGTCAATTTCAAACAAATGAAAAATTTGCATACCTACTATAGAAAATCTTTGATAACATTTGTTTTTACATGAATTAATAATTCAGTGACTATCATCATTTTAACTAGAACCCTCTATTTGACGATATGCAAGCTTTCTCTACAACAGTGATTTTGGAGCCACTCACCATATGGAGCATTTAGGCTTATGTTCACATATTAAAAGACCGTCATGAAAAAAATCAAAATTTAGCTTAAAAAATTCTTTTAATTGAAATGACCTTATGATCGAAAGTATTTTTTTTCAATCTGCCGTCTGAAAGAAGAAACATATTATCTGACATATAGCTCTGACGCAAAGAGAAGGTGACCTTTGAAACCAACCGCTGTTGTTATTTTGCTTCAGACGAAGGTACAATTATTTTTCTAAATATCTTTGAAATTGGATTTTCCTTGCCTACGGGAGATTCATCTATTTCTTGTGGGGTCATATCAACCACCGCACCGCTCACTATGTTTATTTTCACCCGTTTGTTAGTCTCATATTGAGTGTGTGAATATCTTGTCATATATATTGCACGAAGGTATCGATAATCCATCGCGAATATTGCGAATACGTCACCCTTCGTCGTTGATAATACAGTTTGTTCATCTGTTGGTATGCGCCCCATGCCCTTACCCACTTGTTTCACTAGAATTGGCAGGTGACAAGGAAAAGTGTATCTTTGAATTCTGAATCCCCGGTTTGGATTAGTGAAAGGAATAAGCCGCACAAATCTAAGTCTGTGAGCTCTTAATTCAAATATGCTTCGAGAAGAATGCCTGGCAGAAGGAGACCTGGATCTGGCACGGACGGGTTGCGCTGCAGGAGGAGAATTTTGTCTGTCAGAAGAAGAAGTGCCGGCAAAAGAAACGCCAGGAATGGGTTCGCCATTAGGTAAACAATCAAACTGGAAACTTAACTCTGCAACGAAGAATAAGTGGACTTTAGGTTTTCGAGCATATTTTTCTTCTCTTTAGAAAGAATTAGCTAACCTCATTTTTAGAATTGGCTGAATTAACCTGAAATTCTTTGGAATTCATAATATTTGAATCGCAATTCTTTAAAATGACGTCAAAGAAGAAAATAATTTCATGAAAAGATATGCCGGAACAGAAATTTCAAATACGGAATATTTTTCTGAAATATCTGATTCAGTCATAAATTGTGCTTAAAGAAAACAATCGTATTTTGGTTGGTTTAGACTATTATTTCTTAGTTTTTAATATGCAAACGGAATTCACCAAACTTAATGAATTAACTCTTTTATTAACATTTCCTCTTTTTTAGTGAATATAACTATTTACCATGGAAAATTAAAAAATTTGGAATGGAAACATCAAATATTTGATTTCTCGTACTATAAGAAACCACTTCTGACTCTACAATGTGATTACTCTTTCAAAATACAAGCGAGAAACTGTTCTTACATTTTTCTAAGCTTATTAAATTCCTTGTGGAATGAATACTAATAAAAGAAAATTAAGAATGTATCAAATTTTTTACCTAAAGTCAGCTTATAAAACTTAAAAAATAAAAATTTGATGGTTATCTAGATATAAATAAAAATTACAACTTTTGAATTTCAAGTTTCAATCAGTGATCACTACTGTCTGGCAAGCTGGCTTCATAATCTTTCAGCGGACGCCCCCCGTAATTTTCATTAAGAGAGCACTTGTAAATTTTACGTTACTTGTGTCGATTCAAGTCAACGGTTTTTTCTTTACTTACATACTGGGAAACTTCTACGACGATGTGATGGAATGGCGTATGGCAGATTCGATTGTTTTGGAATGGATTGAATTAAACGTATGTTGAGTTGAGTTGAGCTGAGTGGATCGGAATTAATCGGATTATATTGTAATGGAAAAGGGTTTTGTTTGTTTTAAGTAAGTTCAGTAGGATAGATTCGAGTGGATTAGAGTACATTCGGTTGGATTAGAATACATTGTATTAGGATAGAATGAATTAAATTGGAATTATTTGGATTTGATTGGATTGGAGTTAAGTTCTGTGGAGTATTTTATAGTTGCGTGGAACAAATTTAATTGCAACTCTGTGAGTTAGATTGGTATAGCAATGATTAGACTAGAATGAATTAGTTTGGGTTGAAGTGGATTTTTTTTATTAGAGTGGATTGAAGTGCATTGTTTTTAATTACAGTTCATTGGAGTGAAGTGGAGTGGATTTTAATTACATAAATTAGATTGGATTGAGTTAGGTGGGATTAGAGTTGAGTGGATTGGAGTAGATTGGCTTGTAATTTGAAGTTCGAATAATTTTTCATAGTAATTGCGCTAGTCGTAAAGACAATTTTTGAGGGCAGTATAACTTACTCGTTTATATTTGGTTCATGATTGATAATTTTAGTTGAAAATATATTTTTAGGTGGTTGAAATATAAACATTTTGTTGAAATTTTGATTCTTTTAATTTATAAATAATTTTTTATCTAAAACTTATTATGTTCTATTTTTATTTGGATATGACTGAGCACAAAATGTACCTAAAATGGAGGGCACGTCAATAGGTTTTAAATCAGAAAATGGACCAAGATAAAATTTGAAATATTTTAACAAACCTAGAAAACCATTTTGAAAATGCAAGATTATAGAATATAACGTTCCCTACAATGTAACGCATTTGCGGTAAGAGGAAATTTACTTTCGGTTTAACAGATCGAATTTTTTGTGGGCTTTACTGTAAGTTGTTATATCTTTTGATTTAGTATTTTTTATTTGTTAGTAAACTTTTTTCTCATGTAAGATTTTTCAATCCTACCTCCAAAGCATCCGTACAATTATAGAAAATTTCTTCTTTCCCTAGATAATCTTAAGAAAATTGCAGATTACCCCTTACGAGTATACCATATGGTACGAATTGCATATGAATAGGGACACGTTTCAACTTCATTTTTCTCACACACATATATATTTTCTCGAGTCTTCCGAAATACATTGAGATTGACCGCGCACTCGCTTCGTACAATTTTAAATAAAGTTAAAAAGAAAATAGCAATCGGCATATGGATAGAATGTAGATTACATACATTTTTCTCCGATTTTCATAGATCTGAAAAAACGACTCAAATTGTAAATATATTATATGATTATATTTACCAATAAAATTGAGGACATACGCCGAGGATAAAATGAAAATAGAAACAATCTTCATAATTCCTAATCGGAAGAAATGATTAATGTATTAATCAGGAATCTTATTTAAAAATTTAACTGATATATATATATATATATATATATATATATATTCTACTTTTTCCTCACCTTATAAAGTGTATCATATATAATTGTTATCTTTTTTAAAAGAGCATATGCTTCAAACGTATCCTTCATAGATATTTACATTTCATAAAAGTCTGTTATGGAGACAAAAATACTTACTAGATACGTTAAAACTGATATCACAACTTTTAACATTTTTACGTAGTAGTAAAAATAATAATAGGTTATTAAATTGTTGAAGTAGTATTTGTCTTGAAGGTTTGAGACTTCTACAGTCCGAAGACTTTCACACCACTCCCTTTAGGCTGATCCTGGTTCTAATCGTTTTGTTTGGCTTCAAGGACACCTAGAGACCCAAGGCACGGTCCTCTATCGTTAAGGATTATTCTGAATATAAAGCTAAAAATAAACCTAGGACGAAATGACATACCATTTGGCTCGATCACTATGTTTAGTGCCTAAATTGAAATAATGGAGTGCCGATCAGTTATTCTTTCGCTGCCGGTGCGTTGGGTGATATCTAGAGTGTTTGGGTTGGTAATGCTTTGAGTGTTTAGTAGCGTGACCTGAACAGAGGAATATATTGTGTTTCTGCCTCCTATTTTTTTATGTGAGTATCCGGTATGAGCTCTCCCTCTCTCGACGCTTATTCACCGGTAGTTTTCTCACCTACCCGTGACTTCTATTCAACCTTCCAATCCATCTCGTGTACGACATTGCTGACGCCTCTCTTTTTTTTCTTTTTTTTGTTTTACTCTCTATAATGAGCAAATATTAATTTATTCATTCTGATAACTTCAGCATTTCTCTTGTTAGTATGACACCTGACCCCCTCCTTTTTTTCTTTCTTTTACTCTCTATACTTACCGACTATTAATTTATTAATTCTAACGCCTTCAGCATTTTTCTTGTTAGTATGACTCCTGACCCCCTCCTCTTTTTTCTTTTCTTTGTTTTACTCTCAAAAAGACCGATTATTAATTTATTTATTCCAACGCCTTCAGCGTTTCTCTTGGTAGCCCCCTTTGATTTTCTAGCAAAGCCCAACGACAAATGTCAAATGTGCAAAGTCGAGCCAAAAGTACCTGCAGGCTTAATGGGACATCGCGTAGTCGAAAAAATCCTGGGTAGTAGTAGCAGCCGACATAATGGGTCCCTTACCTAGAACTAAATCCTGATTCCAGTACATTCTGTCAATGCAGGATCTTTTCACGAAGTGGGTGAAAATCATACCCTTGCGTGTGGCGATGGGTAAAAAGATCGAGTCCGCATTTCGTTAATATATCACACGTCCCTTAGATCGTCTCCCGCCTTACTGAATCCAGGAACAGATCTCATACCTACAAATTCCCTTGAGAAGCGCGCCAAGGCCCCGTTCGAAATAGAAACTCAAAATCTGGCATCTTCGCATCAGAGGATGCACAAGATTCAGTTTCAGCGTGAATGGTTGATCGAAAATTTGTACGGCGTGTTCGTAAAGCAGTCCGGATATTACAACCTGAGTCTGTATAGAATTTTAAAGCTACTATCCCCCACCGTATACGAGCTTTGTGATTCAACACACAAATTTATAGGCAAGGCCCAAATAGAAGACCGGAAACCTTTTGTCCCCATATTAACGACCAACCCTTTTGACCTTAAAGGACCCAAAATAGCTGGACGTGGACAACCCCTTGACTGGGAGAACCTACATAAGTACCACAACTTCATAGTGAAGACGTAGGCAAAGTATCCAGAATTGATAGAGATCCCTTTTTCTTGTACAATACAGTATTTTCAGATGAATCTACTTTCACTTTAAAGGGTGAAGTTAACAGGCAAAATGGTAGATATTGGTCTGACACAAATGCTGATTCGATGTTGGAGAGTCACACACAATATCCACAAGAGATTAAGGTCTGGGCCGGTACCTTGAATGATACATTGACAGTCCCTTTCTTCATCGATGGGTATCTCAATGCTTGTGCATATGAAGAGCTTCTCAGAAACCAAATTGTACCAAGAACAAGGGAGATTACAGGCGATAATTTTCAAAATATTTGGTTCCAGCAGGACGGAGCAGCGGCTACAAACTACTTTGATAGGTAGATGATTCGTAATGCTGTAACTCATGTTTACAATCGCAGAGCTGTTTGTCAAGAAGCTCAAGATTTTCAGTTCGAACATCTTCATTGAAGCGTGAGAGGCAAGGGGACTCAAGCTAATCTAGCACCCCGAAAAGTGAGAGGCAAGGGGACTCACGGCAATCAAGCACCTCAAAGGGAACAGAATTTACTACGTCCGCGCCGTTGTGCCTGGGTAATGCTAAACGTCAGCCTAAACTGCTTGGAAAAAACCTTGAAAAGCCCTTGAAGATCATCACCAGGATCAATACAGAGCTCACCAATGAATTTCTTGTTGAAATTTACTTTAGGAATTGCACTGACCTCTTGGAAAACTTTGTTAATTTCAAATAACCTCTAACTGACCCTGAACATTACAATGGACCTATCACTTGGGTATGTACTTGAACGTAGAATTTTCTGCTCTATCGATTGCAGATGTAAAAAAGAGGGTTTCCATTTAAAAAAATAAACAAAGTTGACCTTCAAAAAGCCATGAAGGTCAACTTCAAGGTCAAAATCAAGGTCACCATTTAATTCCTCGTTGAAATTTAGTTCAGGAATGACCTTGACTTTTTGAAAAATATTTTACCTGAGGAAATATCCAACCGTCCCAGGACTTTTTAGACACCCTATATATAACTATCGTGACGATTTTGTGATCTTAAGTGGGAAGGCTCTAGAATTTATTTATCACGTGTCGTCCTCGAACAGGATTAGCTGTCACCTCTCTTTAGCGAGGCTTCTACAGCCCAGAGACCTTTATACTACTCCCTTCAGGCTGATCCTGGTTCTTATCGTTTTTGTTGACTTCAAGGACATCTACATACCCAAGGCACTTTCCTGGCGAGGGTGGGCCATGGGCGAATGACCCTAAGACTCCCATTAAAGAGGTAATGTCGCCTAATAGCAATATGAATTTTAACAGCGAATTGGCCACAAAATCTGTAAATAGATAGGCATTACGGTCCTGTTTGTCGTATCACTCATAATTTCATTTTTTTTTTATTTCTATTGTTAAATTATTCTTAATCTAAACCTAAACATAAACCCAGGGCGAAATGGCCACAAAGTCCGGCAGTGGACCGGCATTTTTTTAAATTTATCTTGCGTGAGAAAGACTACTATTATTAACGCAAGTATGTTTCTCGATATCGTTCAAGAGTTGGTGGAAAACGCCCCTGCAGGATAAGTACGGTCCTATCCACCAATAATCGGCCAGGAGTGAGCCACCCCTTATTGGCCTAAAGTCCTGTGGGTCGAGTTCAACGTGTACGAGAATTCGCGCCTACGGAAAACGGTCTACCGGCTGGAAAGAAGGAAGAAAGTGAGGAGAAGCGACAACAGCGAGGCAGACCAGCGACTTGTGGCATCATCGGTCTCTCTCTTAACCGCAGAGACTCTTTTTCTAAGATTCACGCGCTAGTCTCTTTATCTTTTCTCAGTAGTTCGTAAGTGCCACCCACCCCCCTCACTGTGATCGACACGCCAAGCACGTTTCTCTGTTAGTAACGCTTCTAAGTTCAAGGTGTCGGATACAGTTCCGATACTGACCTTAACTTCGACTGACTTCTACTTTTCTTTTATGTGGGACTCTAATCTTCTCTATAGTGGTTCAGCCAGATTTATTTCCTTAGATTATCTTGTATTCGCGTAATATTCTAAATACCAGTTGGCTGGATCACTATATTTAGTGCCTAAATTCAAATAATGAAGAGCAGACTGGTTATTCATTCGTTGTCGGTGCGTCTTGTGACATCTAGAGTGTTTGGGTTGGTAATGTTTTGAGTGTTTAGTGGAGTGGCCTAATCAGAGAAATATGTGGTGCTCCTGCCGCCTATTTCTTTTGGATGTCAGTACGCGGTATGACCTCTCTGAATCTCTCGACCATTTTCACCTGTAATTTACTGACCTAAACGTGACTTCTGCTCAACCTTTCAATCCATCTCATGTGCGACATTGCTGACGTCCCCCTTTTTTTTAGCTTTACTCTCTATAATTACCGACGACTAATTTATTTATTCTGAAGCCGTCAGTACTTTTTTTGTTAGTATGGCTCCCTCGATCGACTGCCTTATTTTAGTATAAAGAGGCAGTAAAGGTTAGATACACCTAATTCGTTTAATATTCAATAGAGTGATATGAAATGTGTTTATTCATTAAATTTGCAATTTTAACTTTCTTTTGCCGTTAAAATTGAATGAATTTGAAAATAAAAATTTTATTGTAGGATTTCCATTCACGAGTGATCAATTTGTGAAAGAGAGATTTTTACAATGGAATTAACTTGTTTTTCTAGACTCTTAGAAATCTAAATGATAAAGGCAATTAAAGCGAGTGGCGTATTGTAGCTTGTCTTTATGCTACCGTTTGAATAGCTTGAAGCATTGCAGTAAATTACATTTAGGGAATTCATCAAGACCGAATGAAGATACTTAAATTGAAAAAGGATTTAAATTTTCCGAATTGATTAGTTTATACCCCTTCTGTTCTCTGTTACTTGGAATTTCCTTACCGTTGTGGTATATGCGTATCATTTTGAGTTTAATTGGCCAATTTCGAAATTGATTTTGAGCAAAGATGTGAGTATCGTGGAATCGATCTTGAACGCGATTGTTGATTTATGATTTTGTTTTAAACCCATCACTTGTGCAATATTGCTACAAACAGTGCAGACAAGGTCAATTTAGGGTGTTTCGTAGGATTATTAACGATGGCGGTGCTAGCGATCACGCGAAGTATACCAACGCCTATCATGCACTTCGAACTTTGCCTTGCCCTAAGAGTGACGTGCAACGTATCTAAGAAAGACTTTTACTCTCGAGTGCTGATGAATTAGCTGTCTTAAAACTACACTTAATTTAAATTGTTGATAAAAAACTGAATTTAAACGGAAGTGACTATCTCACCGCTACCACAAAATCAGCTGTCACGTCTGCGCAAATAATCAAGGGTAGAATGGAAATTTGGAAAGAGAGAGATTATGTCAGGGTGGTAAGGCCGGACATTTTTTGTTTGTTTGTGGGTGCGTTGTCACTTATCAGTTCTATGCGAAATGTGTTAATTTTGGTATTATTGGATAAATGAGACAAGGATAGACGCATGAAAGGTTTATTATAAAGATTATGGAAAAGATTACAGTTATAAAAACATTATCTTATATGAACCATCCTTCGTAAGAAAGGGCAAGAAAGAGTTGATTTGTCGTTTGAATCTCCGTGTATAGTGTGAGGCAGCGAAAAAACCTTACTAGATGATTGTTTGTGAAAACGATACACAAGCACGTTTCACAAGGGGTAGTGCGATACAAGACCCTAAACAGCTGCCCAATCCACACGTGAATTCTTTCGCGAACGTTAACACAACGGACTTTATTCGGAAACGACTCAATTAACGATGACCGATAGTCTTCGCTGACAGGACTTCAGTTCTCAACAACGGTCATTCGTTGCTAGGTTCTCAAA
This sequence comes from Belonocnema kinseyi, assembly GCF_010883055.1. NCBI lineage: Eukaryota > Metazoa > Arthropoda > Insecta > Hymenoptera > Cynipidae > Belonocnema > Belonocnema kinseyi. The sequence goes on along the minus strand of NC_046664.1, from coordinate 78,485,462 downwards.
ACATCTAACACGCAATTCGTTTGTGATAATAATTAATATGACTTCCGAAAGACTCAAAACTTCGAAGATTCGTAACTAGGTCCTTAAAACCTCTGGCACGTGATTCGTATATCAAAGTTAAGCGACATTGTCGGTACGACTGCTTGAAACTAAAAGAAAATCTACGAGGGTAGTACTGGGGTTCATATGCGCTGGGGACGTCGGAAAAGTCACTTAGAGGTGCATTTGTAAATTGTTACGTAAAGGTGGATTTGTAATCTGTCACGTAGAGGTACATTTGTAAAATGTCACGTAGAGGTGCATTTTTAAATTAGCCCGCCCTGAAAATTCAGAGAAACGTCGTTTAATGCGCGAAACTGTCGATATTGAGTTTCGTATGACTCGATGTTTTCACTAATGTTTTATATTCACCGCATTGGTCAGAAATGGTAGTGAATGAGTAATACATTTGTTCAATTTCAGTATTCGTCCCTTGCATTGTCTCTTCTCTTGGCCTTTCAGGGATATAAACTATCTTAATTATAATTTTGATATTAGGTCAGACGTTTTTTAGTTACAGTGTATCTGACTACATACATGTTCTTCCATTGCTTGGACTACCCATGAATGGTGAACTATAGCATATGATTATGATGAAACGATATTATTGTTTTAAATCACGCGTGTATATCTTGTGGTTTCTATCTTACCGACCGTAGCATAGTTACGATAGTCCGGTTCAAACTCAGAGAAAATCGGTAATGCGCTCGTTTATAATTGGTGGCGTTACATTCATTTAAATGGGAGAATGTAGGTTGTGGCTTTTTTAGGCGTTAAATTAAAATTGTGAAATTTTGGGATGTAACACCACTACCGTGACTATTTACGTAGTTTCTCCGTTGTTTGTCCTTACCTATACTTGGATAGACATGTGCACTCATTATTTAATGTATTGCTAATATATGCTCCTTCTGACGAACAAACATTTTTTTTATTATGATTACAGGATTGCTTTAATGAAGGCTGGCAAAAATCACACATCACGTCATGGTTGAGTCATAACCTCAAAAAATGACCGAAAATCATGCACTGAGGCAAATAAATTTCAAAAGAATGCCAGTGATGCAAATTTTCACTTCAAAAACATGTCGACAACTGTGAAAGGTCAACTCTTGCCTGATATCAATTTATTTAACATAACTTTACCCAACAGAACCTGACCTCACCTAACCTGAATTAACAGAAATTTATTGAAATACACGTAAAGTTCTGGAAGCATATTTTCCCAGTAGCAAATGTGTGCTACATCGAATAAGTCAACGCGAACCTAACCTAGAAATTAATCTAACCTAGCCTAACCTAACCTAACCTAACCTCACGAAACACAATTAAACTGATTGTGTTGTCCCGCTGTGTATGCGGTACTATTTCATTCAGCTTCGGCTTAACCTACATAGAGGTTTCACCTATCTTAACCTAACAAAACCTGACCTTACCTTACCGATTACTCTTGCAACCATGTTCTTGCGTATAGTATAAATATATCCCTTAAGTTTAAGAAAATCAGAGAGAAAAAAATTTTGAATAAAACTCTTCTTCATTTGCATGTTTAAGTTACAGCTATACATTTTAATTGATACAAACATTGTCAGGTTAATTGAAATGGGGTCAATTCTACTTGTAGTGCTAAGTTTGATAAGTTTGATTGAGTATAGCACACATTTAAGACTGAGAACCGTACGCTTACATAGTTACACGTGTGGTTGAATTTCATTCGGCTAGGTTAGGTTAGGTCAGGTTTTTTTAGGTTCGGATAGGTTAAACCTCTATGTAGGTTAAGCCGAAGCTGAATGAAATGGTACCGCAAACACAACGGGACAACTCAATGAGTTTAATTGTGTTACGTGAAGTTAGGTTAGGTTAGGTCAGGTTTTTTTAGGTTAGGATAGAATTGACCTCTTTGCAGGTTAAGCCCAAGTTGATTCAAACGGTACCGCAAGCACAACGGGACAACACAATCAGTTTAATTGTGTTTCGTGAGGTTAGGTTAGGTTAGATTTATTTCTAGGTTAGGCTCGAGTTGACCCATTCGATGTAGCACACATTTACTACTGGGAAAATATGCTTTCAGAGCTTTACGTGTAGTTCAATAAATTTCTTTCAATTCAGGTTAGGTGAGGTCGGGTTCTATCGGGTTAAGTTATGTTAAATAAGTTGATGTCAGGCAAGGGTTGATCTTTCACAGTTGTCGACATGTTTTTGAAGTGAAAATTTGCGTCACTGGCATTATTTTGAAATTTATTTGCCTCAGTGCATGATTTTCCGTCATTTTTTGGGGTATGGCTGAACCATGACGTGGTGGGTAATTTTTGATACCGGATTTGAATTCAGCGCCCCAAAATCCATAGGAATACATGTGTCTTGTTACCAGATCCGCACACTTTTTTTGTGTGTGGCTGTGTAATTAACAGAAAACAATTAAATAATTAAAATTCAACGGATTAAACTTGACCTTGCGGGTAAATTATTAAATTCCATCAGCCAGCTGTAGGGAAATACACAGACACAACACAAACATGTATTTCCAAACACCAGCCCTTTTATATAGGGAAAAATAAAACAATAACAAGTCAGAAGGCGAAAAGGACGATCAATCAAATAATAAAAGAAAGAATATGGATAATAAAAAACGTGAAGTGAATCCAAGTTGATAGGCTTTTATGGATCGAAATAATATGAATATGGATCGAAAGAAAACTGAAATTTAATTTATAGATCTTGAGAAACCTTAACGTGCTACAATTAAGGGGAAAGGCGATTTTTAACGCAATTTTTGGTATGCAGTAAACCAGGGAAACGCGAACGGTTGCTATTGAACGGAAAAAATAGCCGAAGAATCCAAATACCGCCAGTATTTCTAGAGATGTTGGGTTGGTTTCAAAATGCAATGTATTGCTGACTCTTGTCCCTTACAGAAATTTGCTCTACAAACATCGTTGGGTTTCTTTTAAAGTCTAAAACTTTTTAAGCTGTTGCCTCTCCCAGCGCTGGACTTTGCAATCTTGGTTCAATTGAATTTTAAATCTAAAATACTGCATACTATCTTTATTTTTAAACTCTCGACTTTTAGAAGCCCTGTTGGGTTTCTTGTAAATCCGCTTTCGACTTGGCACTCATTAAACTCATCTGAAACTCTTTAAAAATTGTAAACAAAACAAAATTCAAGAAAGCGGTAATCATAATTTAGGAAAAAGGCAATCATAACTTAGGGGCATGTGGCACTTCGTAGTGTAGTCAATCGGGTACAGTTCCTTCGGCTTTTTTCCACAAAAATAAAAAATTTAATAAACTGAATTCGGAGATGCTATAAAATATCATAACGGACGTCATCCGACTCTTTTTTGAGGGATAATAACAAAACAAATTTATTTTGCTGAATAAAAAGGTTATGCATGTGCATTCTTTTAAGGGTACGTCGTTTTTTATCGCTCTATTTCCGATAATTTTGAAATTATTTATGTAATCAACTTTTTCGATTGCCTGCAAGCAAGGTTAGTTCCAAGAGATTAGTTACTATGTAAATTTGTAAGTCCAAAGTTTTCGGCCAAAAATATTGTCTAGTTTGAAAGTAACGCTCCGGAGAATTGTAACACACATGACCTCGAAATATACACACACGTCGTTAGCAATATCAAAATTTGTTGGAAAAAAGAAGACGAAAAAAGTGTGCGGGGACGTCCGTTAGCATGTTTGCTATCATTTCCCAGATTTTGAAGACAAAATATTTCTTATCCTAGGAAAAAAGCCGGGGGAATCTAACACTGGAAAAATCGATAGTAATTCCTAAGCGCTATGCAAGTTAATCACACTTTGCTAACTTACAACTTTTCGAATTAACCTACAAGAAAAGTGTGTGGGGACGTCCGTTAGTATGTTCGCTATCATTTCCTAAATTTTTAAGACACAATATTCATTATTCAAGAAAAAAGCCGGGGGAACCTAAAAATGGTGAAATCTATAATTTTCTAGGTATCACACGCCCTTAAGATAAAGGAAACTCATATTCAATCAAAGCGTATTCTCAATTTCAGAAAGCGATAATCATAATTAAAAAAAAAAAGAAAAATCATAGTTTCATAGAATATGCTGTACAAATTTCATTTAGTGTATATAGTGTATTCATGTACATTCTAAAATTTAATTTTTTCTGAAGAATGATTATCTGCAACGCTCCACTAGGACTCGAAACACAGAAAATCTGAACAGAAATTAATCATAAAGGGAATAACCAACTTAGCAAAAGAGGCATTCATAATTTAACGCGAGGAGAAGCCATAATTCACTGAAAAGGGTAATGAATTTAGCAAAATAGTTCAAAGACAATTTAACACTAGGAATAATCAAAAGGGTTCACTCCAAAATAAGGCTATGGTCATAAAATATAGCATAAAGGCGTTGAAGTCAAAGTCCGCAGATTGGTCGGTACATATCACGTTAGGCAAAATCAGAAAAAATAAGAAACAAGATAACTGGATTCTGCGGTTAGACCAAGTCACAAAACTACTTTTAGACCATGTGCCATGCAGGCGTTCTCAAAAAATGGCTCCATATGAGCGCATTGAGTCTTACTGTAATTCCATAGCCACTGCGATCCTCGAAGGGCGTCTTGGGAATTCATCTTTGAAGTTAGTTATCGGAATATATCTTCGAAATTAATGCTTTTACAAAATTACTGAACCAATTATGCGATTTTACGCCTCGGGAACACGAACGGAAAAGAGAACAACTCTTAGGGCACTCTTAGCTCGGTCGCTGATTAGTTGAAATTATGCGACGGCAGGCAGTGTCTCATAGCGGACATTAGCGCTGACTACCCTAGGTGCTAGCTATCCAAGTAGTTAATCTATTTTCTATAGTTAATAATTTCACCGACTAAACATAGCTTAATCCGTGGCTAATTATTCTCCTTCCCTCGAAGTTTGCTGAACACGAATCCATTTGCAGAATTGAGCCAGCACGTCACGATTTTCAGTAAGATTCCAAAAATGGTTAAAATCCTGGAATTTCTGCATAAATTTCGTCCTCAAAACCTACAAACCCCAAATTAACAAGCCTCACAACCACAAACTAACAAGCCCTAAACCCACAAACCCCACACCCCAGACCAAAAAGTCCCAAATCCTAAAAACCCCAAACCGACAAGCTCCGTATACACAATCGTAAAAAAAACCAAACCCACAAATCTCAAACTAACAAACCACAAATCCACCAACGCCAAATTATACAAATTTCTCCAGTGGTATTATAAAATGTGAGGTATTTAGGCTTGTGAAGTTAAAGGTTGGTCGGTTTGAGGTTTTTGGGTTTGGAGGTTTCTGGATATGGACCTTGTTGTTTGAGGTTTGTGAATTTGTTGATATGTAGCTTGTGGGTTTGAAGCTTGTTGGTTCTGGGTTTGGGGTTTGTGGGTTCAGGGCTAGTTATTTTGTGTGTTTGAAGCTTGTAAATTTGGGGTTTGTAGGTTTGTGGATAAAATTTAGACGTACCGTGATTACTTCTCGTATGTCAGATCTTCTAGAAACTTCTATAAATAGAAAATCGTCAGAAATCAATTTAAAATATCTAAAAGGATCTACCCATTAAATTTTAAATATGTACCATTCTAGGTGAATGTTGATAATATCAATTGATCATTCCTGTAAAGCCGTTAGATATTGCATACAATCTCGACGATTCTTGAAAGTTAAACGACATAGAAAATCTTAAAAGCAAGACCTTCTCATATTTAAATCTTTAACGATATTCGAAAGATAGAAAATCGTCAGAGATCACGTCCAAATGTCTAAAAGTTCCATTGGTTACATCTATCCAGAAATTTATATCGCTGTTTACCAACGACTTGGAAATTTTTCCAAAGTTTAGTGAACAGGAATCTATAGATTTATACAAATTTAAAGAATTCAGGGGAATCGATGATTCCACGAGAGCCATCTACACAAAAAAAGCTTTAAGCGGACTCGCTGGATATAGCAGTGACCCACCTCGTCAAGTGACCATAGAATAATGTCAGTGACCTATGATACCAACTGAATAACCGACTGTCGGTAAATTACAGGTAACTATTTTAACAGGTATTTCTCCAGGACAGGCCTAGCGTATCTACTTTCTTATCACGTGTCTCCTGCTTCGCACTTGACTTTGTCTAAACTACAAACTTTTTTATGTTATGTTCATCTCTATTATGACAAAAGCTTATTGTATTTATTTACATCGTTTTAGGCTGCTGATTCAGATGATACTAAAAACACGCTTACTAGCGTCAAATGGTTCTCAGCAAGTTTGTAAATATAATTGAGACTCAATATTTTTTAAAATAAAATGTTATTGTAGTTTGTGCTCATTTTCCAAAAAGGTAATTTTTTATTCAGATCATTTTTTTTTATCACTCTGCATGTAACGTTAGGACCTCACAATGGTTACAGAACCTACTCAGGTTTATTAAATTGACTAATAAACTTTATTACTGTGGAATGATCAATGGCCAGCACTACCTTTAAATAGATTAATAAGAAGTGAAAACAAAAGTTAGCAGAATGAGAGGAAATAGAGTGAAAATAGGTATTTAGAGGTCCGTCGTAATTAGGGCTCGAAAATTAACCGTATCATCCGGGATTATTAAGAACACACATGACGTACTGGACCATACACTACTCAGGACCAAGCAAAACAAACTGGTACAGCTAACTTCCCAACTATTCAAGCCGGCATACTTCTAGAAGGTACTCGCTCAACTTTAACGAAGCGGCAACTCGGTACAAAATTAAAGAGTGCAGCACCTAATTGCAATAGGTTCTCACGGGATAGAGAGAAGCGGGAAGGCTGGAGAGGACGAAACTAGTGTTTGCGATTCTTTCGACGCCCCTTTGAGTCGAGGTAAGCGTCAAAATCTAAATTCTGTTATTTTTTTCTGCGCCCAGACCTTTAAATATTTGCGGTTAGATTTAGATCTAGCCTACCAATCTTTTTAACCTGAGCCGTGGATTTTTTAGAAAATAATGTAGATGCTAGAATTTTGTGAAAATTTTCTTTTGGTGTTACCACAGAGTATGGAAGGGCATTATACGCCATCATAAACGCGATTCTACGCACTTCGAACGATTCCTAAAATAGCAATTTTTATAAAATGCTGTACAAATTTCATTTTGTGTATTTAGCGTATTTACGTACATTCTAAAATTTAATTTTTTCTGAAAAATGATCATCTGCACCGCTCCACTAGGAGTCGAAACACAGAAAATCTGATTGCCGGTCGGGTGCTTTTCCGTTGAGCTATTAGAAAAAGCAAAAGAAGAATATTTTTTTCCGAAATACACTTTATCTTAAGCCAGTTATTACGTTTATGATACGAGTAAATTGTAACAAATTGGTATTATTATCAGAGATGGTTACCATCAATCAGTCTAGATATTATTCCATTATCTGTGAAAACAGAAATCAATACTATAAATAAATTTAACTATTCAAATAACAGACAATACTTAACGTCTTTTTCAGACAACATGAAAAATAAAATAGATTAGATTGTTCGTCTTTTTCGAAACTGCCAATATCCGTACATAGAGTTATTCAATTTAAAAAAAGATGTCTTAAAGATGTTCAAAATACTAACTTCTGAAATTTTTATCAAAAATGTCTGACCAGAACGATAACTTGAACGCAAGGCTGACACATTTATAAAAACCTGTTTTTCCGATTCAGAGGGTGTCAAAACGTGGACATTTCACAAAAACAGGCGGGTTATGGGAGGGGAAGCGTAAATTTTACACGAATAAAAATCTTTCGTTGATGAGAATCTACAAATTTCTTCAGTTCAGCAAAAATAGTTGATAATAACTTTTTCTTATTTTTGTTAATAAATAAAAATATAATTGAAATTCAAAAAAAATTTCCGATGACAATTTGATGCGGAATTTTATAAAATTTTATTTGTTTAAGATAAGTTCAAATCGCACAACAATCAAAGCGTGCCCAACAACCGTAATTTAGACGCCACTTACCATGCGGGTCGATTTTTGCGTATATTTGCATATTAGACAACTGGCGCATAATGTAATGTTAATGAGGACACCTTAATTCACTTCTTAAAATCGATTTGACCATAAACGTTTTTTTCGTGCCTTACTGTGTGCCGATCGGCGACAAAAATGTCTAGATGGTTACAGAATACGTATGCGCAAGAACCATTCACCTGTTACTTTTTCATTATATTTCGCATAAAAAAATATAATTTATTTTAAAATGTTTTCTTAATTAAAATTATCTGTTAGTTCAAAATAGTGTATTAATCAGCCGTTGTGAAGAAGAAGCGTGGTCTAAAAAAGGACCGTTTTACTTCTTCGCCGCTATATGCGATTAACCTTACGTCGAACTGCAATTGTTATTTTTGTTCAGACGGGTGTGCAGTTATTTGTTTAAAATTCTTTGAGATTGGGTAAGCCCTTCCTGTGGGAGAATCATCGATTTCTTCTGGGGACATATCTTCCACCGCGCCACTGGCCATGTTTATTTTCACCCGTTTGTCAGTCTCATTTTGTGTGTGTTCATATCTTTTCGTATATATTGCCCGAAGATATCGATTATCTTTCTTGAATATCGCAAATACGTCATCATTGGAAGTTGATAAAACAGTTTGCTCGTCGGTTGGTATGGGCCCCATGCCTTTACCCATTTTTTTCAATGTTATTGGCATGTGGCTAGGAAAAATGTATCTACGAATTTCGAACCGACGGTTCGGATTTCTGATGGGTATAAGTTGAATAAGTCTAAGATCTTTAAATGTAAATCCAAATATCCGTGGAGAAGAATTCCTGGCAGAAGGAGTCCTTATTATAGCAGCTGAAGCACGTTCCGCATGAGGAGACCTGGACCTAGTACGAATAGGTTGCGCTGCAGAAGGAGAAGACCTGACCCAATACTCAGGTGCATCAGAAGGAAGAGAACTTTCAGAAGAATTTCTTCTGGCATGAGAAGAATTTTCGGCACGAGGAATACCACCAATAGGTTCGCCATTAGGTAAACAATCGAACTGATAACTCCACTCTGCAACAAATAATAAGTGGACATCAGTTTTTTCAGGCATTTTTTTCTGAAGAAAGAATTCGCTACCCTCGTGTTTAAAATTGATTGAATTAACCTGAAATTCTTTGGAACTCATCATATTTTAATTTTTATTCTTCAGGATGACGTCAAAGACGAAATTACTCTGATGAATAGATGCAATACAAGTCCGATCACTTTCCAACTTCGGATCTGTAGGGGTGGAAAATTCTAGGAATTGCGTACTAATCGGATGCGCCCTCTAGTAGCCCAATATTAGGTGTACGCATGCGTCAATCATGGGCGCAAGTCATGAGCAAAATAGCACACGGAGTGGAAGAACCACAACTAGTGTGCGTACCGTACGTGAGATGATGTTTTGAGGGGAATGTACACTTACCGGAAGGCCAGTTATCGGACTTGTATTGTATGAGAAGAAAAATTTCCGGCACGCAGATCAATACAAATAATAATCAATACCATTTGGTAAACAATCGAACTGGTAACTTAACTCTGCAACAAAGAATAAAAGAACTTTAATTTTTCAGGCATATTTTTCTTTTCTGTAGAAAGAATTCGCTATCTTTATTCTTAAAATTAATGGAAATAACCTAATATTCTTTGCAATTCATCATACTTGAATTGTTATTCTTTAGAAGACGTCAAAGAAGAAATTACTTTAATAAAAATATGTGCTGGAACAAAAAGTTCAAATGCGGCATATTTTTCTTAAAGGTTTTTTTCAGTTATAAATTCTTCTTAAGGAAAACAATCGTATGTTAGTTTGTTGAGTTGAAACACTAATAGAGGTGAAAAAATAAAAAGTGTCTTCAATATTGTACTTCAAGTTTATCTTTTAGTATAAGTTGCAACTACAAAACTAGCTTGTAAATTTAAAAAAAACCTTGAGTGATAATCGACATAGAACTAAAAATGTCCAAGTTTTGGATGTCAAGTTTTAGTCAACGATCATCACTATCGGAAGAGCGACTTTAATTCGGCAGAGACGCTCTTCGACTGCATGGTGCGAAATTTAAATGTTTTCTGCAGCTTTCCTAGGTAATTTTACTAGCTGACTATCGAATATATTTTTAGGTAGTTGAAATATTAATATTTGGTTTAAACTTCGTTTCTATTAACTGATCAATAAATAAATTGAGATTAAGCTCTAATAAGCTTAAATAGAGTTAGAAAGAAAATAACAGTGGGGGGGGGGGGGATGTAGATTAAATTGCACTCCGCAGTTGCTTGCGTTACCTTTAATTGATGACAGTGACAAATGTATTCTCGAATTAACGTCATAGAAACTAAAATAAAATGTTAACCTTCTTAGATATGGCAAAAAAATTACAAAATTTAAATTTGGAAAAGTACATTCTTACGTTGAAAGCATATCATATTTTTAAAGTTTGATTCTAGATTATAATGTAATTGCTGTTGAATGAATAATATTGAATTAGGATAGTTAAATGGAATAATGAGATATATTGCTTCTTGAAGGCTGGATTCTGTTCAATAAAGACAGACATATATAAGTATGATTGAACAGTCTTATTCTATAGTTAAAAATAATAGGAATCCTAAAAAGAATGTTGACTGTTTAATGAACGTTTATTAAAGAGTTCAAAAAAATAATATTTATAATAATTTTATATGATTTTGAATGTATACTTTTATAGAAAGCATTTCATTTAAATATCAAAAATAAAATTGAGAATTAAGAAAGAACAAACCAAAGTTATTTCATTTTTGAAACAAAATTTTGCGTTTTTTCTGGTAAATCAAGTAGTGAGCGCTTAATTCGATTAATCTGTATGGATCTTGGGAAGTTTTTTATTTGAATGTTTACGTTTCCTTTTCTTGCAATTCCCAATACTCCTTCTGGACCTGAATATTGATTGCTGAGTTTCTTAATTTTGCCTCCTTCTAATAAAAATACTTTGTCTCCCACTTTGAATCCTTGAGGGTTAATTTTCCTATCATAGTATTGTTTTGACTTTTCCTTAGCTGAGATTAAATTTTGTCTAACTAATTCGCGACTTCCGCTAAAATTGTTACTACATTTTTTGTATGGTCATCATACGTTTGCAATTTTTCGTGTTTAGGCGGAGGATTACTGGAAGGTAATTGAGCTAATTTTCAAAAAACTAATTCATAAGGGTACATTTTGTTGCTTCATGAACACTGGTATTATAAGAAAATGTGGCTAATTCTAACCAATCATCCCTTTCTGCGTTTTCCTCTGTAAATTGTTTTAAATATTCTGCTATGACTTGATGTGATATTTCTAAAGATCCGTTTGGTTGTGGATGAAACGCCGTAGTTTTAAATTGCCTGATACAGATCCTTTAGCGAATATTCGTAATAAATTACTTTAAAAATCTTTTCCTTGGTCAGTTAAAACTCCTCTAGGTGAGCCAAAAGTGCAAAAAATTTCTTTGCAAATGCGTCTGCTATTGTGCTAGCAGACGTAATTTTATTGTGGCAGTCTGTTACATTTGAATGCTTAGTTGACGTTCCGACGTCTAAATTGACGAAATTTTCATTGACGTTTTTATTCTCAAGATTCTCATCACTTGCGCTTGATTCACTGGAACTCTGAGAATAATTTGGATTTTCTACGTTGCTATCTTCTGCTTAGTTTTCTTGAGGTATCAATTTCTTCTTTTTCTTTTCAAATTTAGTTTTTTCTTTAATATTTTCAAAATAATCTGGATCAGAGTCTGACCTGTCTGATATATAATCGGGATTAGCGTCCGCTTTCACTTCATTGTTCTTTTTTGAATCAGTAATAATGTCTTTTTTTGGTCTTCCTCTCTTTTTTTCTGCAAGAGTAGGGATACAAATTTTTGTTTTAAATGTAGCCTTGAGTGGTCTACATCTTTTTTTCTTAATCATGATTTCTTCTCGAATGTCTTTTTCATAATTATCTTCCCTGATTTCTTCTTTAAAAGTTTCTTGAATATTTTCTGGATTTTTAATTTCTTGATTTAGATTTCTAAATTTTCTTCTTGTTACCATCGATTGAAACTCGGCTGCGAGTTTGAACATGAATTAGTATTTGATTGTAAGCTTGTATTAGTAAATGATTTAAAATTTGATTTTGAGTCTTCGTTAGGGCCTCATTTTGAAATTGATTTCAAACTTCAATTTGCATTTATGTATAAAGAGTTTGTTTCTCCATTGATTCTCATTATTTTATTATCATCTTCATTATTTTCTTCTTTGACATCTGTGGGGTGTCTTCATAACGCGTCTGCATTTACATTCATTTTAGCGGCTTTATAGACACCTTTAAAGTCACATTCGGCTAATTTTAATTTCCATCTTGTTACTCTAGAACAAGGATCTTTGCAATTTTGGAACCAAACTAATGTTTTATAATCGGTTACTAACGTAAATTTGTGCCCCTATAGATAGGCACGAAAATTTGTTACACAAAATATAATTTCTAGGGCTTCTTTCTGTTGAGTGTCATAAACATAAGCATAAGCAATTGGTTTATCTTTGCTAATTTTTCCTTGGGATAAAATTCCACCAACGGCGAATTCTGATGCGTCTGTCGTTAGTAAAAAAGGTTGCGAGAAATCTGTCCAGACAAATGGTATGTCTTTTTTAAAGCATTTGTTTAAAGGTCCAGCGATTTTGGAAAATCCGTCGACAAATTTTCTATAATATCCTGCTAGTCTTATGAATTTTTTGATATTTTTGGGTTTCTTCGGAACTGGAAAGTTTTTTTACGGCTTCTGCTCTCTTGGGGTCTGGTCTCACTAATTTTTTATTGATAATATGTCCGGGGTATTTTACTTTCGGGCGCAAAAATTCGCATTTGCAGAGGCATTTTTCAAACCAAAGGGCATGCTTCACAAAAATATTTTGACATGACTTGAACTTTTTAAAAAATATCTTTAAGTACTTTGGAGTTTTTTAAATTAAAACTACTAATGTCTTTACAATTTTCTGAAATTTCTTGAAATTATAAAAATAGAATGAAAATTGCTTGACATCTTTTAAAATGTTTGAAAATGGAAATAGTTTAAATAATCCACAAAATTTAAATTTTTAAATTTTGGAGATTTTCCTGTTTTCTAAATTTCAGTCTAAAATAATTTCATTTGCAGATTGTCTAATTGAAAAACACACATTTAAATTTGATAGAACCAAAAAATATTAGAAGGGTTATTTGAAAAAATTTCAAAGTACTTTAGAAATAAGAAAAAATGTTCTAGGCATTTCAAAAGAATTTGAAGAATTTGACAAATTTGATACAATTTAAAAGATTCCAAGAAATTTTCAATTGATTACAGTAATTTAATGCGATATTTGGAAGGATTTGAAATATTTTAGGGTTTTCTTAAAATTGTAAGAAATTTTCAAGAGCTTTATTAAATGTCAAAAGATTTTTAATATTTCAGAATGTTTTAAAATATACCAAGGAATTTTTAATTAATTTCAATAATTTGAAGCGATTTTAAAGAACTTTAACAATTTTTTTATGTTTTCTGGTTGGAAAAATTAACTATGAATTTAACTATGGTTAAACATGAATTTTTTCTATAGAAAATTAGTCTTGGTGGAAAAGAAATTTCTTTTGTACAAAGTTTATGTATTTGATTGAAAATGCTTTTTCTGGTATATAATTAAGGTTTTTGGATTAAAATTTACCTTTTTTTTAAAATCCATTTTGTTTGTTGCAAAAAAATAATTTTTTTAGTTGAAAGTTTAACCATTTCTATTGAAAGTTAGTCAACGAGTCATTAATATTAATATAATATTTTATAATTT